>NW_003852673.1:212951-224445 GCF_000181295.1 Otolemur garnettii | reverse complement strand
TTATTGAATGGTAACTGTGTACATTGATGCACTTTGGGGGTACAGTGTGGTGTTTTCACACACAATCCATGACATTTCCATCAAACTGGTTAACATAGTCTCTGCTCTTTCTGAAAGCACATGTAGTGACAATAAGTTGGTGGTCTGCCAGGCAGGGGCGGACATGACAGAGCTGGTGTGGTCAGTTTAGGTCCTAAATGACCTTCATCTCCCATCTCTCATTCTTACTGCTTTGTAAATTTAACTCCCACCCTAAAGATGTCCATGTTGAATAGTTTAGGAATTAACTTTTGAATTGGAAATTCAATTGAATTCAATTCTATTGAACTGTAATAGATTGTTACTGAGTTGTGCTGATTATTATTTAAAATAAGGGTTATTGTGATCTTCACTGTGAACCATTATGTATAAAACTGGGTTGTAAATGGAAGAGGAGAACAGTGTTGGAGTGGCTTCTCTCATTGTTCTCCAGAATTCCAGCCTTCTGACAAAGTTTGGTGGACTCTTCCCTGTCTCTGCACAATGACTGACAGGGACAGGCAGTCAGACCATCTCCATCTGGTACCATTTTCTCTAATAGAACCTTTCCTTAACTGGGCTCCTCTCCTTCTTGTGGCCCCTGACCCCATCTCTATGCCTAAACCTCTCACTCACCAAAACAGAAAGTCTGCTCATGGAGAAGGGCCCATCTGGGCCACACAGACAGGCTGTTGAGAGTGAGTTTTGCTCTTCTTCCTCCCTTCTGACTCTTACGTCTCTCCTTCCAGTGTCCAGTTGCAAATAGGCATCTGAACTAGGTAGGTGGCCGGCAATGGGGTGGAGAACTTCCTTGTAATGTATACATTATAAATTGTAATTACCACTATTATTACTAATGATAAAAGTAATATGAAATGTTTAAGATTTCTTTCCTCTATTTTTGTCTTAAACAATATCACATTTAAAATATATAATCAGAATTTTAGGCAAAAAAAAAATGTAATTTGAATTAAAACACATGTCCCAGTATTTCTAAGGGTTGCAGCTGATGGTGGGAGAGAGACTGTCTGCATCTGTTTAGGCTACCGTTTGGCCTGGAAGTTCAAGGACATGACTTTTTAATTATCTATAACCTTGTTTTCTAATTGAGAGAGATTGCCAGAGGTCAAATAAGGAATGAAAGGGTGGGGAGGCAGAGAAATGTGGATCACAAGACAGAGCTGCAACTGAATGACATTGCTGTGAGTCACATCATTCTTTTTAATGTTAACAGTTTAGGGTTAAGAAATTAGTGTACTTGGTTAACAAAAACCCCAACTCAAAGCCTTTCTACTTTGTTTTTTCAGTAAATGGCTGACCAATAGTAGAAAGGACCAGAATAAAGACTTCAATAAAAATGGAAAAAAGCAAAACCAAAATGGAGATGGAGAACACATCTCATAAGAAGAATTACTAGGCAGAAATAATTTGCTCCGAAATAAGAATTTATTTCTGATCATAAAAGTCAGTTTCTTTCTACACTGGCAAAAACCAATAGGAAAATACAATAGAATGTATGAATCCATTTGTAAAATGAAAGCAACCCTTTCTTATATAGGAATTAACCTAAGAAAGAGTGAACAAAAGAAAAATCTTAATTTCAGGTGGCAGTCTGTTTTCATTCTTGGTGTGCTCTTGGCTGAAGAATGACCAGACACATCAAAAGCAAGGCAAGTGCAAAATAAAGTTTATTAAGGAAGAGCAAGGCAGGTTTATAGGGCAAGAGCAAGATATATTCCCCACAGAAGACTAATGGCCCCCTCCGCTATAACAAGAGACTCTAGGTATGGTCTGGGCTCTTATTTTATAGTGTCTGCATGGCGTCCTCCACCTGGTTCAAACATCACCATCAAACCACTTTGATGGACAGTTAATGGCATGATAATTAGCCTTAGGTTACTCTAGGTTACTTTCCTTTTGTGCCTGAACTTCCTGGAAAATTTTCTCTGTTCTTTTGCAGATTGGTGGGCGTGGCAATTGCTGGAGGCAGCACAAGGTGAGAGTTTGCCTTGTCCCTAGAGGAGCCAGGTATCTTAACTATGTAACACTAACATTCAATGATATCTGCCAAAAGCCAAAACTATGAAGTAGTAAAAGGAGTACAAAGTGAAGAGCCATGCTATAGCATGGGTGTTATGCCCTAAAATTATTCTCCCAAATAGCCCCAACAGATGAATCCGAGACACACTCTGATGTAAAAAACAAAAGATGAGTTTTATTCAGACCCGGGTCTGGTCTCTCCTGGCATGCAAGCCGAGGAAGAGCCTTGAACCCGGGGTGGAGGAAGTTTTTATGGGGTACAGAAAGCAAGAGGGGCAGGGTCAGATACGAGTACACTTTTCATTGGTGGTTGGTGACTTCATTAGTAAAGGAGGATTTGGATTGGTACAGGTGAGGGGTGGGGGAAGGCAGCAGGGAGTGGCTCTGCAGGTTTTACTGGCAGAGGTTGGGGTGGAAGGTCTAGTTTATGCAGTAAAGGCTAGGAATGGGGCTTGTGTAGTAAACAGCTAGGAGTGGGGCTTATGTAGTAAACAGCAAGATGGAGCTAGTCTGGCCCTCTCATGGGAACCTCTATAGTGGGAGAGAACTTAGTTTACTGAAAGCAAGAGGAGAGAGAGACATGAGAGTAAGAGAGGGCAATTGGTTCTTAGAAACTTCTTAGTTCCTGACTTCCTACTAGTTAACAATTTTATTTCTAGACTTTACATATTCTTATAATAAACTCCATTTTTTCTAAAGCTGACCTGAATGTCTCTCTCACACTTTGCTCTTTAAAGAAATACCAGTAATTCTCCTTAATATCTCAGCATATTATTATTGATCAATGAAAGGCATGTAAGCTTTCATTTTATATTATTATTGTATTAACATTATACTTTTACACTTTTTAATCTACTTTTCTCTATTTTCATCATATTTTTTGCTTTGCACTTACCATTTTATTAAGAGACTGGGTCTCCCTTTCTGTAGCTGAGGTGAAGTAGCATGTAATCATAGCTAACTGTAGTTTCAGATTCCTGGGCACCAGCAATCTTCCCACCTCAGTCTCCTGAGTAGCCTGGACTGTAAGCACCTGCCATCATGCCCACTTAATTTTTTTACTGTTTGTAGTGATGGGGTCTTGCTATGTTGCCTGGTTAGCTTTTGAACTCTTGGCCTGATCTTCTTGCCTTAGCCTCCCTAAGAGCTGAGTTTATAGGAGTGAGTTATCACACTGGGTTTTTCATTTATCACTTATTCTCTTCCTTTGTTTTTTCTTTCATTCTTTTACTCTTCATCCCAAATCTTCAATCTTGTTTCATTTCCCAAAAGGCACCCACTCTGAGACATTTTTTGTGTGTTCTTAAGCTTCCTGCAAAATATATGGTGTTATATTTATGTGTGCTTTTATTTTTCTTAAGTGGCCTTGAGCTGTGAATCTAATTCTACCTATTTTATTTCCACTCTACATTGTTTTAAAGATCTATTCACTTTGTAATGTATACATTTATTTTATTGCCTCTCATTTCTGAGTATGCATTTACTATACTTATTTACCCACAGATGGAGGAATAATGATTAACATCCTGTATTATGCTCCTGCACTGAACTGGTTAAAAGTTCCTCTTGCCTTTTTTTGGGGGGGGGGGTGGAATATGCTTATCATGAAACAGGATTTCTGGATCTAGCCCTTACAACTATATAATCTCATTAAGTAACTTTATGACATCCTGCCAGATTGCTATCAAGAATGGCTGTGGAATATGAAAGTTTTTATTTCCCTTTATTCTCATTTGGTGCCATAAGAATTTTCTAATTTTTGCCACTTTAAGGGTATAAAGGAGTATTTCATATCTGAGGAACAAGTCTCTGATTATTAAGTTAGAGCATCACCTCATAACTTTTGTTTTATGGAATTAAGACTTTATATTCTGTAAGTTCCTGATCTATATACTCATGTGTTTATTGTGTTTATCTTTTTCTTTTTGATTTACAAGACTTCTTTGTATATTTCTTTTTAAATTTTTTCACTGAGTTTCTTAAAGATGGAATGCATATTTTAAGTACAGTAGGACCTCCATGGTTGACCACTTTTTTACACTGACCACCTCAAGTTAAGCTAATTTTCATAGACCACATGTATCAGCACACTAGCCCTAGTTCCTTATGTTGACTACCTCTGTATGTGGAACACTTTGTTACAGTCCCTTGGTGGTCAACTTACAGAAGCTCTACTCTATTAATCTTTCATGTGTTTTATAAATTGGAAATATTTTTCCTAGTTTGTCATGATCTTTTTACTTTAAACTGATTGTTACTGAACAGAAATCTTTAATTTGGATATAGTTTCGTGAAGTTTAAAAAAGTTATGATAATTTTATTTTGAATTGTGCTTACAATCACATACCATTAAGCTTACCACCTTAAACATTTTTAAGTGTATAGTTCCTTAGTTTTAAGTACATTCACATTGTTGTGCAACAGATTTCTGGAACTTTTTCATCTTGCAAACCTGAAACTCTGTACCCATTAAACACTAATCCTCCTTCCCTATGCCTTACCTAAATGAAAACTACCTTTCTATTTTCTGTTCCTATGATTTTGACTAGTTTAGACACTTCACATGAGTGGAATCATACAGTATTTGTCTTTTTGGACTGGCTTATTTCACTTAGTATAATGGCCTAAAGGTTCAGCCATGCTATAGCATGGGACAGTATCTCTTTTTGTAAGGCTGCATGAAATTCCACTGTATGTATACACTATATTTCTTTTATCCATTCATTTGTCAATGAACATTGGGGTCATTTTCATCTCTTGCCTATTGTGAATGTTTTTATAATGGGCAACATGCAAACTGTCTCTTTAAATTTCTGCTTTTAAACTTTTTTTTAGAGACAGAGTTCTCACTTTGTCTCCCTCTTTAGATTGCTATGGTGTCACAGCTCACAGGAACCTCCAGCTCTTGGGCATAGGCGATTCTCTTGGCTCAGCCTCCCAAGTAGCTGGGACTACAGGTGCCCACCACAACGCCTGACTATTTTTTGTTGCAGTTCGGCCGGGGCCAGGTTTGAACCTGCTACCCTTGGTATATGGGGCCAGAGCCATACTCACTGAGCCACAGGTGCTTCCTCACGTCTCTGCTTTTAATTCTTTTGGGTATACACTTAGAAGTGGGATTGTTGGAGCATATGGTAATTCTATTTTTACTTTACAAAAATTTTATTTTATTATTATTTTTTAGAGATAGGGTCTCACTATGTAGCCCAGCCTGGAGTACAGTGACATCATCATTGCTCACTATGACCCTTGAACTCCTGGGCTCAAGTGATTCTCCTGCTCAGCCTCCCAAGTAGCTGGACCTACAGGCACATGCCACCATGCCCAACTAATTTTTTAATTTTTTTTTCCTGAGGCTGAGTCTCACTGTGTCATCCTCAGTAGAGTGCTGTGGCATTGTAGCTCACAGCAACCTCACACTCTTGGGCTTAAGTGATTCTCTTCCCTCAGCCTTGCAGGTAGCTGGGGCTACAGGTGCCCTCCACAATGGCTGGCCTTTTTTTTCTTTTTTTTTTTGTAGTTGTCATTGTAGTTTAGCAGGCTCTGGCTGGGTTTGAACCCACCTGCCCCAGTGTATGTGGCTGGTGCCCTACCCACTGAACTATGGGCACTGAGTCTAATTTTTTAAATTTTTTGTAGAGATGAGGTCTTACTATGTTGCTTAGGCTGGTCTTGAATTTCTGGCCTCAAGTGATCAGCCTCCTAATGTGCTGGTATTACAGGCATGTGCCACATGCCTGGCCCATTTTTAATTTTTTTCAGCAACCACCACTTTGTTTCCACAATGGCTATGCTTTTTTATATACTTAACAGCAGTGCACAAGGATTTCAATTTCTTCACATCCCTGCCAACACTTGTTTTCTGTTTTTTGATAGCTATCCTAATAGGTGTGGAGTCATATCCACTGTTGTTTTGATTTGCATATCCCTAATGATTAAGGCTGCTGAATTCATTTCTTGTGTTTATTTGCCATTTATATATCTTCTTTGGAGAAATGAACATTCAAGGCCTTTGTTCATTTTAAAATCAGGTTTTGGGTGGTACCTGTGGCTCAAAGGAGTAGGGCACTGGCCCCATATGCCGGAGGTGGTGGGTTCAAACCCAGCCCTGGCCCCAAACTGCAAATAAAGAAAGAAAGAAAATCAGATTTTGCTATTGTTGAGTTGTAGAAGTTAATTTTTTTATAGCTATGTTGAGTTCCACTTGGCATACATTATTGGGTTAATTTTAAAATATTAAATTTTATAATATTGGTTTTTTTTTGGTTAGTATAGATAGAAATTTTATTGCTTTGGGCAATGTTAATGAATTCTTACTTGTCCTAATAGCATATTTCTTGATTCTGTTGAGTTTTCTATGAAAATAATCATATCACTTTTAGATAATGCTCTTCTTATTCTCCTTGTCTCTTTCTAGGTCTTGTATCATTGAACAAGTTTTCCAATACCTCATTAATAAGCAATGACAATGGTGGACATCTTGTCTTGTTTCTGAGATTAATTAGGATTATGTATGAAATTTTACCACTTAGTATTATATGTGATGTGGGATTTCTTATGTATATAAATTCATCATATTAAAGAAGAACTCTTCTTTTCATAGTATTCTGAGAGTTTTGATCTGAAATAGGTATTTATCGAATACTTTTTACTTCACTCCTTGAGGTGGTTACATAATTTTTTCCTTTAATCTGTTGATGTAGTGAATTACATTAATGGCTTTTCTGATGTTCAAACACTCTTGCATCCTGGCATAAACTCAACTTGAACATGATATTTTAAAGGCATTATTGAATTTAGTTAATGGGGATTTCAGACTTTTACATTTCTGTTATGAGAATGTGTCTTATAACTTCCTCTTCTAATGCTTATACCAATTTAAAAGTTTATACCAGCCTCATTAAGTGAACTAGGTGGCTTTCCCTAAAAATTGCCTATGCCTTATCTATACTTTATTACCCATAAAATTATCATGTTTGGAACTTTTGTTTTCCATGAGAGGAATATTTGATTACTGTGTCAGTGTCTTTGATGGTTATTATTATATTCACATTTCTATTTCTTTCCATGTAAAGTTTAGCATTTTTATTTATAATTTACTCACTGTGTTTAGGTTGTCAAATTATTTGTGCATGATACACTGTAAACATTGTTAGTGTATTATAAGTATAGACAACATTGTACATTAAATTGTATTATTTAGGCTCGGGAGCAAAGATGGCGGACTGCAGCCAGCTTTTTACAGAAGCTCCCGTCCAGAAGGTGGCTTAAAGGACAGAAGTTTAGCAAGGGAGCTGATGGTTTGGAGCGGAGACAAGAAAGAAGATTGAAGAGCACACTTCAACTTACCTGAGGCGAGCTGTGACCCAAAAAATACAATCAAAAGGTACAAAATCCACCACCAAGCAGACAGGACTCCCCTGTCCCACAAAAAGGGGCTCACAGTTTACTCCATGCAAACAAGCAAGCAGAGTTCAAACATCCTCCCACTTTATCCCAAGGGAGATACCCCCTAAAAACTGGACCTCCTACCCCTGTTGGCATGCCACGGCACCCTCCTGCCAGGCATAAAACTGTAAAACTGTATAAAACTGTCTATATTCCCCACCTGCAACACTGAACTCTGAGGATTCCCTCCCCTACCTCAAGGTCTGGAGGTTTGTTACCTATGGAGTCCAGATTCTTGGGCACCTCTGTGAGAGAAGTGGAAGGGGAAAGGTCTGGTGCTGCTCTGTACTGACTGTGGCATAGGAGTGAGGAGAAGAAAGTTGGCTAGGAGGAAGCCATACAGCAACAGTGGCATTCTGAGCTACGAACTGATGCCATTCCAGATAGGCAAGCCCTGTCTCTCTGGGCAACCAGAGGTTCCAGACAGCAGCCACAGGTGGAACAGACTTGGTAACTTTTGTAAGTAAAGAGACTATTAGAACCAGCCCTCAGGGGAGTATAGCTGAGACAAAGGCAGTGGGCGGGCAGAGGCTGGAATTGAAACCTGAGTGTAAACTCTAATAGCTTGCTGTCCAGAGCTAAGTTCCTCACCAGCTCTGGCAGCCTCTGACTTGCAGAAGAATTTAGATGGGACAGAAGGTGTGAGGCTGGAATGGCAAGAACTTCCAAAGCCTGAATTCTTCCCCTGCGAGACTGGACTCAGATTTCCCAACAAACACCTCGCCCTCAGGGGAATGCTGAGATAAAGGCAGTGGGTGGACAGAGGCAAAGATTGACACCTGAGTGTAAACTAATTGCTGCCCAGGGTTGAGTTCCTCATCAGCTCTAGCAGCATCTGACTTGAGAGGAATCTAGCTGGGACAGAAGGTGAGGGGCTGGAATTGAGAGAACATTCACAGTCTAATTTAAACACGCAAGGCCCCCCTGCCAGATGCAGATTTCCAGGTGATTTTGGCAGTTGTAAACCCTGGGAGCAGTTGCCTACTGGAGTGAATAGGGTCACAGACCTGGGGGATTACGAGTGACTGGGTGCAAGGTGGGGAAGGAGGTATTAACCTTCCCAAACTAACCCATTTGCTAGGTGGGTCCCTTTGCCCTCATGGAGCACTGGAGCAAGTTATATCTGAGTTGTGTAAGAGATAAGCACCCCTTGCTCAGACAAGGCAGTTTGCTTCAATGTGCTCCCCCAGGAGATTGATTCTGAGAAAGATTTCTTCAAAGATCGAGCTTCTGCACCTGCCTATAGATATGCAGAAATATGCAGAAATTCTCTTGGCTAGAAATTCTGGAGAATCAGCTGGGGTGTAGCTGGAAGTAAACAAACCAGTCTTCAAGCATTGGGTTCTATTCTCTGTCTTCTCCCTTCATTAACATTATAATCTCTAGTTTCAGTTTGGGCTAAAAGGAACAGACAGCCAGTCTCTCTTATGTTTTTACTCTAAACAAAATCAATTGCATATGTTTTCCTCAGCCTTCACACTGATTTGTAACCTTAAATGGTAGCTTCCTAATGTTACTTCACTTCTTTGTATATGTGTTAAATTCTTACTGAATGTTTGAAAGTATATAAGATAAGTTTAGCCAGGCCACCGACCAGAGCGAGTCTTGGCCTCCCTTCAAATCAATCATCTCGTCTGCAGTTTCTTCTCCCTGCGTCTCTGATCAGAGGCTCCGAGAACACTTTCATCTGGCACAGTGAGCAGGATGCCTCGGCTGGACCGAGGACCTGTTCAAGTTGTTCACGGAGCGTCTGCTCAACCGACCTTGAGGTTAGTGAACTGGTACTTTCGAGATCCAAAGAGTTGCTGAGATTTGGAAATACTCAAGCTTTGGACAGGTAGAAAAAGGGATCATTCATCATGGGTAACTCCTCCTCGGTTATTGAGGATGAATATATTCAATTGCTTAAAAATCTTTTAGATACTATGGGAATTTCTGTTAAGACCAACTCTTTTCGCCGCTTGTTTGCCACCATAAGAAATTGTTGCCATCGGTTTACTCCCGATTCCCATAATCAATTAAATTTAACTGTTTGGGAAGAAGTCAGTGAAGAAATGAAACGCCATCACCAGCAAGGCAATATTATAGATAAAGATATTTGGGCTGTTTACCATTTAGTTAAGTTAGCTTTACAATCTTTTGTAGGCACCAAAAGTAAACTTCCTAAGCCTCCTACTTCCCCTGCTACTGCAGGTGCCAAGGCAGATTTTACTAAACTTTCTGTCTCAGACAAAACTGAGGATCTAACACTCAAACACAGTGAGAAAGAGAAAGTTGATAAAACAGAGGACTCCTTAGATGAGTGCTCTTCACAAGCGGACAATGAAAATGACACTAATGTTTTGTCTCCATCCTCCTCTAAACACTCTTTACAGGATAAAATGACTGAACTTAAAAGTTTTATTAAAGAATGTTATGATATGATGGAAAAGACTAAAACTCAGCCTTCTGCACCTCCTGAATCTCTTTTAGATATGGTAATTCCATCCTCTGTACCCCCTCCGGCTTTTCCTCCTCTACCCGCTTCGCAGTTTTTGCCGCTGCCACAGCCTCCTCCCTTTGTTCCTCCTCTCTCCATGGCAGAGGCCCCTAAGTCACTCAGATCATGTCCACCATTTCCAGAGAGGAGCAAACCAACTCCCCCAGTAACTCAGTGGCCTCTGCCTCCTGCCGTTCAACTTCTAGTTGTTGAATACCAGACATATGAGTCCACCCGCATTAAAAGGGCTGTTTTTCCCAACCCTAAAAACATCAGGTTGCTAGATGAATTGGGGGTTCCCTGTAACTCTTCTACTTTACCCCCACCACCTGTGAGTTCTAACAGCTTAGGTCTAATTATGCCTATTACTTGGGCAGCAGCACATAGGGCAGGGGCAGGAGACAATGTGCAACCTGGGGCTCAATCCGGTGCGGCAGTAGCAGAATCCCAAGTACAATATACTGAGATTGATTTAAAATTCCTCAAGTCCGTCAAAGATGTGGTTATATCTTATGGTCCAAATGCTCCATTTATTCAAGGGATTTTACATTCTTATTGTGGGGATCATTATCTTACACCCAGGGACTGGGAAAGATTAGCAGAAACAGTGCTTACACCTGCTCAATATTTGCTTTTTGACTCTGGATGGAAAAAGGAAGCCATTGCTCATAGTGATGATAACCCTGATTTGCCATATCCTCAGTTAACAGGTACAGGAGATTTCAGACCACAGGATAAACAGCTTGAAATTCCTGATAATATTTTATTAGAAATAAGAAATATTTGTCTCCAAGTCCGGGCCCAACTTGATAGCCCTGGAGAAGGAAAATATTTTACAAAAATTATTCAAGGTTCTACTGAGTCATATGCTGAATTTCTTGCTAAACTTCACACTGCTATCAGGCGAGCTATACCTGGACCTGAGGCACAAGATATATTATTATTATCTTTGGCTTTTAAAAATGCTAATGAAGATTGCCAGCGTGTATTGGCACCCATTAGACATGAGAAAAATGCCTCAATTGAGAAATTTATTACAGCTTGTAAAAATATTGGCACTTCTGCCTTCCAAGCCACTCTTATAGGAGATCAGATCGGGACCCATATGGCCGCTGCTCTCAAGAACCACCATCCAAGATATTATAATTGTGGCAAAAGTGGCCATATAAAAAAGGATTGTAATAAGGGCGAGAAAGAGAAAGCCCCTGACCCACCTTTACCACCGGGTCTATGTCACCATTGCAAAAAGGGCAGGCATTGGACAAATGAGTGCATATCTATAAAGGATAAAGATGGCAATATGCTCCCTCCCCAGAGTTCAAAAAACGGGACATCGGCCCTGACCTGGGGCCAGGAGAACAAAATGGGTACTGTAGCCAAAACTTTTCTGGTAGCCACAGAGATGATGGCACCCCCAGTTCAGGCAACCCCAGTTCAGCTGTCACCCAAAACCTAAACATCTTAAAATCTAATGACTTTTCCACTCTGCAGGAGACTTTTGTCCCAGCT
>NW_003852673.1:210047-211567 GCF_000181295.1 Otolemur garnettii | reverse complement strand
TATGTCAAATGTATGTACAACAACCTTTAAGAAAATTGGCATCTCAATTTCCAGATGGTATTTACTATCATTATATGGATGATATTTTATTTGCTTATTTGGATCAGTGCACTCTTAATAATATTGTTCAAGCTGCTTGCTTATTATTTAATGAATATGGCCTGCATGTAGCACCAGAAAAAATTCAAAGAAATGATCCGTGGAAATACTTAGGTTATAAAATAACTGCACAACAAATTATCCCCCAAAAGGTGCAGATTCGAAGAAATTCTCTTAAAACATTAAGTGATTTTCAAAAATTATTAGGTGACATTAATTGGGTATGCCCTTCCTTAGGAATTCCCACTTACTCCCTCACTAATTTATTTTCAATATTAGAAGGAGATATCAACTTAAACAGTCCCAGGACCTTAACTCCTGAGGCTGAAAAGGAACTAATATGGTTAGAAAAACATATTCAGGAATCACAATTAGATCGAATTACTAATAATGAAAATTTTATTTTGTATGTTTTTCTTCTGAACATTCTCCCACTGGATTGCTAACTCAAAATAATAATTTTATTCAATGGTGTTTTCTGCCGCATAAGGCTGTTAAAAAACTCCAGCCTTATATAGAAAAAATAGCTCTTATAATTATTAAAGGGAGACAAAGGCTTTGTCACATGGTAGGAAAAGATCCAGATAAAATTGTTGTTCCTATAGAAAATAAAAAAGTTGCTGACATCTTCAAGATGTCACAAGATTGGCAAATTGCTTTCATTGACTATTTAGGAGTTATTAGTAATGAATATCCCTCAGATAAAAGAATACAATTCCTTAGACAAACTTCCTGGATTTTGCCTAAAATTGTGATGTCTCAACCTATTAATGATGCCTTAACCTGTTTTACTGATACTAATAAACAAGGAAAAGCTGGCTATATATGTGGAGCTATACAAAAGGTTAAGCAATCTCCTTATCAGTCTGTACAAAAGGCTGAACTATTTGCCATTATTTTATTATTAGAAGATTTTCCTAATAATTCCTTAAACATTCTTTCAGATTCTAAACATTCTGTTCACACAATTCAAAATATTGAAACTACTACATTATCTAATGATCAATCTGAATTATTTCAATTATTTAATTCATTACAATTATTAATTAGAAATCAAAATTTTCCCTTATACATAACCCATATATGTAGTCATACCCACTTTCCAGGTCCACTAAGTAAAGGTATTGAAAAAATTGACCTTTTAATAGGATCTGTTCAAAGAGCCAAAGAAGAACATAGTCTCCATCATAATAATGCAGCCTCTTTAAGACATACATTTCAAATAAAATGGAAAGAAGCTAAAGAAATTTTACGTTCCTGTCCCACCTGTCAATTAATATCGACCCCCTCTTTACCTAGTGGAACAAATCCTAGGGGAATTAAGTCCAATGACTTATGGCAAATGGATATAACTCATTATGCAGAATTTGGTAAATCTAAATATATCCATCATTCAATTGATACTTATTCTCATTTTTCAT
>NW_003852673.1:207374-208772 GCF_000181295.1 Otolemur garnettii | reverse complement strand
ACTGGAGACCTTTAGCTTATGTGATGGAAAAATCTAATTCTAGTCATCTTAATCATTACAGAAATTCCACTGATATAATTTACTCCTCATCAATGGAGCTTTTGTGGAAAGAAAGTGGTTTTGCACCACCAGCTCCAGGTATTTATGGCTATCCATCACAGCCTGATTTATGGAAAATTGGAGCAGCTTTATTTGGATTACATGCATGGAAAGGTATGCATACACATAAATCTGGACATCAGTGTCAGCATACCTTTCATTTCAAGTGGCAAGAAGCCCATTTTACTTATGCTTACGTAAAACTTCCTTATGTTTGGCTAGTTGGAAATATTACCTGGAATAAAGTTACTGGCGAAATACATTGTCCAGGCAAATGTCAATTGTTCACATGCTTTAATGTATCTATGTGATTTAATTTTTCCCAAAATAGAATTTATCTACTCCAAGCCAGAACTGGTATTTGGCTTCCAGTGAAGATGATGTGACCATGGGAGGAATCTCCAGCCATTTCCATCCTAGCGAGTCTAGCCCAGAAGCTGACAAAGAGAATGAAGAGATTCATTAGCCTTCTAATAATTTCAGTTCTTGGACGGATAGCTATCACTGCAGAAGCTGCAGTTGCAGGAATAGCCCTCACAGAATCTGTAAAGACTGAGAAATTTGTATCTCAATGGCATTATAATGCTGAGAGACTATGGGTATCTCAAAAACAAATTGACACTGAAATACATAACGAATTGGCTGATTTAGAACAAACAGTAATTTTGTTAGGTGACCAATTGTATAGTTTAGAAAAACAAGTCAAATTGAAATGTGATTGGAATGTTTCTTCCTTTTGTGTAACCCCTGTTCTTTATAATGAAACATTATTTCCTTGGAGTAAAGTCAAAAAACATTTGCTAAACCATGAAAAATTAACTGCTGATATAATTGAGTTACAACATCAAGTATATAGTACTTTTGAGCAAAAGTTAAATTAATGGAGATGAAATTTTAAAAGGTATATCTGAAGGAATTGCTCAACTAAATCCAAAAGATAAAATTTATACTTTATTTGGAACTTCTGCTGGTTCTCTGTTCTTGTTTTGCCTAATTGGATTTGTGTTTTACTGGATCATAAAAAAACTTTTACAGGTAAAGAAAACAAGTGAGTGAAATGCTGCTGTATTTTTGGCTATGGCAGCAGTTTAAGCCAATAATTAAGAAGGGGGAAATGTAAGAGATAAGCACCCCTTGCTCAGACATGGCACTTCGCTTCAATGTGCTCCCCCAGGAGATTGATTCTGAGAAAGATTTCTTCAAAGATCGAGCTTCTGCACCTGCCTATAGATATGCAGAAATATGCAGAAATTCTCTTGGCTAGAAATTCTGGAGAATCAGCTGGGGTGTAGCTGGAAG
>NW_003852673.1:157252-200115 GCF_000181295.1 Otolemur garnettii | reverse complement strand
GCATGGATGTGGAGAAAAGGGAACACTTCTACACTGCTGGTGGGAATGCAAATTAATTCGTTCCTTTTGGAAAGACATCTGGAGAACACTGAGAGAACCAAAAATAGACTTGCCATTTGATCCTGCAATTCCTTTATTAGGTATATATCCAGAAGACCAAAATTCGAATTACAATAAAGACATTTTTATCAGAATGTTTATTGCAGCTCAGTTCATTGCAGCTAGGTCATGGAAGAAGCCTAAATGCCCATCCACCCATGAATGGATCAATAAACTGTGGTATATGTACACCATGGAATACTATTCAGCCCTAAAGAAAGATGGAGACTTTACCTCCTTCATGTTTATATGGATGGAATTAGAAAATGTTCTTCTCAGTAAAGTATCTCAAGAATGGAAGAAAAAGTATCCAATGTACACAGCCCTATTTTGAAACTAATTCATAGCTTTTATAGGAATGTCATAACCTAATTTTAGCCTTAGAATTTGGGAAGGGAGTGGGAGAGGGGAGGTGACAGGAGTGGTTGGGGAAGGGAGTGATTGGTAGGGTCACCTCTATGGTTAATTTTACAAGGATACAAGTGAATCTTTCTAAAAGCAGAGTATGAATGTCTTGACTCAATAACTAAGAAAATGACATGAAGGTTCTGTTAACCAGTTTGATGAGAGTATTTGAAAATGTATATGAAAACAGCACACTGTACCTCATGACTGTATTAATGTACATAGTTATGGTATAAGAAATAAAAAAAGTTGTATTATTGATATTTTAATTGCTATTGTGCTTGTGGTTATATCCCCCTTTCCATTTTATATTTGTTCACTTGTGTTATCTTTAGTTTTTCTTGATCTATTTTGTTATAGGTTTGCCTAACCTATTAATTTTTTCCAAAGAATCAGCTTATGGTTTCATTAATCTTTTTTCTGTCATTTTCTTATTTTATTGGTTGTTCTCTTGCTAATTAATTGATACTTTTCTTTAGTTATTTCCTCCTTTCTTTTCCTAAATGCATATGTCTTAGTCCATTTTGTGTTGCTGTAATAGAATCATATAGACATAATTTAAAAAAAAATAAATTTCTTATAATTCTAGAGGTTGTGAAATCCAAGGTCAAGGGCCTCGAATCCAATAAAGGTGTTCATGTTCTCTCTTATCATCATGTTAGGACAAACGAGCATGTGAGACACAGTAGAAAAGTCCAGCTGTTGTTGAGGACTTAAATTATGATATAGGAATAAATATTTTATTGAGTGATTTAATGAATATATTACTAGAGTTCAGGGTTTCCTTGGCATCAGGATAGATTTATGATTATTTAAACTCATGATCCTCAATGCCTAGGTCTAGGTGGTCCATTATATTTGTGTTTTTTACTTCATATACATTTCACTGTGCCAACTACTGCAATGCCAAACTCCTTTCTCTTGATTTATTTACAGCTGATGAGTTCTATTCTAGATGTCACATCTTTTTTTTTTTTTTTTTTTTACAAACTTCCTCAATAAATACAGACAGCTGTGTTTCTTTTCTCTTCTGGACTGTTTGTTCATTTGTATTATATGTATTTTTGGCATTATGTTGTGTACAAACTTATATTACTTTGTATTTTGAATTATTTCATTTTTATAACTGCAGGGACAGTGCACCAGGCTTGCAGAAGGGGTCACTGGGTTTTGAGGGAAGAGCTGGGAACGGGACAATCTCCTAGCTAGCATGGAGAAGTTTTGCAGCCCAGAGACATGCCCTCAAGCAACTGCATGCATTAATGAGTTAAGATTGGTTGCTCATTAACAAGCAGGTGTTATACTTTGGACATTTGTGGTGCAACAGGATGGGAGTTGAGCCCATAGAGAAAGAGCACGTAGTGATCATTAGATCATTAAGCAAGTGATTCTAGTACATTGGCCCCCACACCTGTTGTATAATGTTTCAATAAAAGCCATGACAGAAGTTGCTTGTGGCTCTCCCTGGACCTATGGGAAGCCCACCTCTTGCCGGCATGTACCTTCCATCCACTTCTTGGTTGTTCTGATTTGTGCAGTGACGGGGTGCCACAACGTGCACTGACATGGTGACGACAAGGATGGGATAGTGGATGTGCACTGACATATAACTTTCAAATAGTATGAATTCCTTGAGGATAAAATTATGTCTGATAAATTTTTATTAATACCTGTTTTTCTTTTAACACCGTGAGGCACATAGGCAGTGGCACATCTGGTGCCATTTTATTGCTCTGGTTGAGTTTTATAGGTCTAATTTCAACTTTACCATCAATTGTGTGTTTCATAGATGAAATTTTGTTTATTTATTTTTGAGACACAGTCTCACTCTGTGCCCTGGGTAGAGTGTTGTGGTGTCATAGCCCACAGCAACCTTAAATTTAGCTCAGGTGATCCCCTTGCTTTAGTCTCTTGAGTAGCAGGACTACATATAGGTGCTTGCCTCAATGCCAGGCTAGTTTTTCTATTTTTATTAGAGATAGGATCTTGCTTTTGCCCAGGCTGGTCTTGAATTCCTGGGCTCAAATAATCCACCTGAATTGGCCTCCTTGACTGCTATGATTACAGGTGTGAGCCACTGTGCCTGGCCTTGAATGAAACTTTAAATTAAATTGATTTTTATATATTAATAGTCCTTGATTAATTTATATATATTTTTTAATCAAATTAATTCTTTATAATTTTTATCTCTAAGAATTCTGATTGATCTTTATGGAGTGATGTAATATGAATTTTCTCTTTTAAAATTCTTCTCACATTTAATCTTTCAGAATTGTATCCATTCCTAACCCACTGCTCTAATACCAGGAAAAAATTTTTCCTTAGGGCCACAGTATTTTATTAGGTCATATAGGTCAAGAGACTTGTGAATTATATATGCTTCATAAAGCCCTGGGCTTGTAAATTAAATATAACTCACATGGCAGTTAATGTGCTAAGCTCTTTTTTCTGTGCTATCAATACTTTTACTTTCATATTCCTCTATAACTTCATTTATAGAAAGTACTATGTGAACTTATAAATCTTTGTTAGCTACTTCCCCTACCAGATGGAATTTATGAACACAAAAATCAGTGTTTTAATTTCTTATTATCGGTGTCTATAGTCAGTCCTTAGTATATAGTAGGCATTCAATAAGAATTTGTGGCATAAATGCCATTTTTTCAACAATCCTGTTGGGGGACAAGTATTATTGTTACAGAAACTGTGAGACTCAGACTAAGTGACTTAGTTAAGTTCATATAGCAGCAATTGCATGTACAAAGATTCAATCAATTCCAAGTCCAAGGGTTTCTTCTAAAGGCTCTCAATGTTAGAAATGTGCTTTCCTCTGAGATTCACTCTTATTTATAGTTTCCAAGTGACTTGTGATTTTCGTACTAATGAAAATATTATTTATATTTTTTTATTTGAGGGAATTTTTTGATAACTTTATTGAGATAAAATTCACATACTCTACAATGCACTCCCTCAAATCTAATTGTCACTCCCTCTTAATTGCAGTTAGAATATGCAATTCATTAGTTTTTAATATAATCACATGTATGTGCAACATTACCATGGTCAATTTTAGAATATTTTTCTATTCTTGAAAAGAAACTCTGCATCCTTTGGCTAACTGGTGACACCCAACTGCCACCAGAGGTAAATTCTTGAAGATTAATTAAATTTCTTCTACAATTATTCTTAAAATATATCTTACAATAACTTCAGATATATTTAAATTAAGATATAATATAAATCTATGAATTCTTAAGTTTGTAAGAATAATTCAAGTATTTGAGGGCTGTAAGTTTATAGTTTCTTTAACAGTTCTTACTAGTAATTGTTTACGTGTTGTCAGTAGGTTATTATTTCTAACTAAGGAATATTTAAAGATAACTTTGTGACCTGGAGAGTCAAACTTTAAGATTGGGTAGCTGAGTGTTGTAAATGTGTGCACAGTGGTTACAATATATTGTCATGCCACTTTCTCAGGCATAAAAAAGTAATAATTTTTGTGTTTTAAATAACTCCTGTTAGGCTGGGCAGGATAGTTCATGCCTGTAATTCCATCACTCTGGGAGGCCAAAGCAGGTGGATTGCCCAAGCTCAAAGGTTTGAGACCAGCCTCAGCAAGAGCAAGACCCCATCTCTAAAAATAGCAGGGCATTGTGGTGGTTGCCTATAGTCCCAGCTACTCAGGAGGCTGAGCCCAAGAGTTGGAGGTTGCTGTGAGCTCTGCCACCTTGGTACTGTACTGAGGATAACAAAGTAAGACTCTGTCTCAAATAAATGAATGAATAAATAAATAACTCCTGTTAATCTCTATTTCAGTTCTGCAGAACACACACTCTTAGTTCATTCTGGTTAAATGCACTGATTCTGGGGTGTGTGTGTGTGTGTGCTGGTTTTTTGTTTTGTTTTGTTTTTTCAGATTAACGTATGGGTACAAACGACTAGGTTACATTATTTGGGTAAAGTTTCAAGTTGTAGTTTAGTCCATCACCCAGGAGTTGTGCCATCATACCTGTTAGGTGAGAGCCTACCAAACCCCTTACCCCCATGAATCTGTGTTTAAGCCTAGAAACTTCTTATAACTCTATATGATAGTACTGGAAAGCAGGGACTGCTGGCTGTTGGCCTCTCTCAAGTCTGCCATCTATTGAGGTGTAACATTCATAATAGGATTTCCTGTAACCTGCTCCATCTGCTACTTGGCATGCTCACCCTTCACATCTACATCCCTGAATAGTCAGCATTCTGATTAGGTGCTGTTCACTGGTGGTGCTATTCTCGTCTAAACTGAAAGCTCTTAAGGCATCTTGTCCCAGTAGTCAGGAGATAGGAAAATTAGGCTGCTTTCCTACATTGCTCCAGAACTGTAGGAGACCTGGTGTGGTGGCAGCAGACACTCCATGCCTTGATCTTACTTGCCCCCAGTCAGCTTCTCTTTTGTTCTAGGGGAATTTTAAGACCTGGCTTACTTCTTCAGGGCTCTGGCAAGCACAAGTCCTTTCAACTATCATAGATGCAAACTCTCCTGGAGTTTCTAATTTACTGTCCTCCTTTTGAAGCTGATCCTAGTTTTGGATGATAGAAAGGGAGGAAAGTGCATGACACTGAAGTTGTTCTCACAGGGGTCTATTGTTTCATTTTTCATTCAACTCTTTTTGAAAATGTCTAGGAATACATACATTGTAGTTATATAAAAATATGTACAGAAAAGGAAAATTCAAATAAGTTACTTCTGGGAGGGAGAGAGAATTAGGTTGTAGGGAGAGATTTTAGGGAGTTGCAACTATATTTGCAATCGTTAATTACTTAAAAATACGAATCAGATGACAAAAATATTTGGAGTTTGGTGTGTGTATGGATGCATTCATGATAGGATTTCCTGTATCATTTGCATATTTATAATGTTTAATAACAAGAGAAAGCACAGGTCCCTTCTACCATCATCACCTCAGACTCCCAATAATTTAATTATGAAGTTATCATTTAATAATTAAAACATTTCTAAATAATAAAAATAACTCCTGATTAATTTGCAGAGATGAGTTACTGATATGAAGATTTAAACCATGAAAAGTCCAAATAACAATAAAAAACAGTCTTTTGATTCCATAAGAGTGCAGCCCACAAGGAAAACAAGTTAATAGAGTGAAACTATTTCTGTGGACTACTCCATTTATTAAATAACATGAATAGATATCCACTAAGCTTCTCAGCAGCTTTTGTATTATATTTGAATTTTCATCTTTAGCTTATTTATTAAATATTTTCTGTTGCTACAAAAAGTATCATTTATCTTAATATATTTGGTAAGTAGAAGTTGCCTCCTAGAAGGGTTAAGGAAAAAGAGTTTATGAGGTATTTGAATTTATGAAGGTTTTAATCCATAGCATTAATCTCACCTCTTTATCTCATTAAGAATAATGAGTATTCCTAAATATCTTGACTCCCTGTGTTCTTAATGAGAATGAACTAGAAAAGTAGCAGGGTATGCCATTTCAGCAAGACTCAAGTTAAGAAGATGATGAGCATTAGAATATTTAGTGATTATGAAGACATGTTATAAAGTGACAAGTCCAAGGACAGTCTCAGAATAATGACAAAGAGTTACCTAAACTTACCTTCAGAAATGAAATAATTATAATCATGGAATACATTCCAAATCCAATATAGATGAAATTGCTATGAGAATCTACCTCAAGTTATTGTGACTTTGAGCGATTATAAATTTCATTTCTGTAAAAATAATTCTGCCTCCCATAAATAGACCAAATTAAACCAAACTGGTACATTTACAGAGAACAATGAATGCAGTATGCTTTTTTTTTCAGAAAATTCTTCTAAAGTATGATATGGCATTAAGTTCTTAGTTTTTTTAATGTCCAGAGCTGTTAGATAGATTTTAACTTATGTGGTACCTTTGAGGAGCTATGAGGAGACTGAATTCCAGGCTGAGTCCTGGCTTCCAGGAAAAAGTGCAGGGATCCTGTGCTTAGTGCCCATTTTGTGTTTGGAGATGGGTGGCAACCTTCCCCACCTGGCCTTTCAGTACTAACAGTGGTGCCATTATAGATGGCATTATTTATACAACAGAGAATAATATTTTAATTTTTATATGATTTTATAGATGAACTGCAATTAAACGGTGAGAGCTAGGAAAGTGATTCTGAAGAATGAATAACTTCAATATTTTGCTAGATGAAATCATAAACACAGTATTAGTCATTTCCTTTATCCCTTTTTGAAGTCTTGCTAACCCATCCCTCTGGGCCAGGCTGTTTTCTTCATGAAGTCTTCCCTGATGCTTTCATTGAACTGTAATCTTTTATGCAATGGACCACTGTGGCAATTTATTTTTATCCTTTAGTGACACTTTTCACATTATGCCTTTCACTAATTATATGCTCTTGCTCCCCATTATATTGGATTTTTTGGTAAAAAATTAATTTTTAAAATTTGACAAATAAAACTTGCATATTATGTATACAACATGATGTTTGAAAATAGGCATACATTATGGAATGGTTAAATTGAGCTAATTAACATTTACATTACCTCACATACTTATCATTTATCTGTGGTGAGAATACTTCAGATCCAGTCTCTTACTGATTTCCAAGTATACAATATTTTGTTGTTAACTGTAGTCATCATGTTGTACAATAGTTCTCTTGAATTATTCCTCCTTTTTTTCCTCATAACTTTGTAATGGTAACACTCTCTGATATTTTCATAGTTTTGAATAGCTTTAAGAGTTATTTGAAGTTTACTTACATTATCTTATTTGTTTCTCACACAAACCCTCTGTTTCAAGTTCATTATTTTCATTTCACTGATACAAGGGTTGTGAGGTGCACAGACTTGGGTTCTAGCTTGGTCCACCTTGTTACAAATGGTGTTTGCAACAGTGTTGAGACAACTCACACACTTGAAATTCCAGTTTTCCCTTCTGGAAAATATGTAAGGGGGACACAGTGCTGTGGGAGTCATTGTCACGAGGCATTCATCAAAGATTTGGTAACATTCAAACACTATTAAAGTGGCATTAACATCATCATGAAGAGAACATAGTTTCCTGGAGGTTAGCAATTGTGTTCGTTTTTCAACTTTTTGTTTTCCAAACACTTAGCACAGCATGTAATGCCCAGTGAGTGTTCAATGAATATTGGTTAGATGGATCAATGGAACAAGGGTTAGTAAACTTTTTCTATAAATGGCCAGATAGTAAATATTTAAACCTTTGTGAGCCATACAATCTCTGTTTCAATACTCAATGCTGCCCTGTGGTGCAAAAACAATGCAGAAAGACAATATATAAAAAATAACATGTATGTAGCTTGATAAAATCATTTCTAAACACTGAGGTTTGAATTTTATATAATTTTCATGCATAATTAAATGCCCCTCTTTTGATTTTTTCAACCATTTAAAAATGTTAAAACAATTCTCAGCTCATAGGATGTACAAAAACAGATAGGCAAGAGATATTCTGGAATATAATATGAAGATTTGTTAAATTAAGCAAATAAATTGGATTTTTAAATTTATGATGGCACCATAGGAGTATATTTTTAGTAATCTCATTTGAATAGACAAGAATATTTGATCATTCACTAATATTGTGAACATTAGAATCATAGGGAAATTTGAACATATTATACTGGGCTAATATATAATTTTATCTTTCTTGTATCATTCTGACATAGGGTTCCCCCATTCAAGTCTGAACAGGAGACCCTAGTTTTCTTAGACTTGGGCAATTTCATGAAGGGAATGCCCTGACTTTTGCCCTTAGCTGGAAGGACTGCATTCATTTTTTTTTTTTTTTTTTTTTTTGGTCAATAACACTCATTAACATTGAAAATGTTGTTTCTATTTGCCAAGTCCAGGTCAACTGTAATTCTTAAGACCTAATATCCCTAGATAAAGAGCCCATGTAGGGACTCCCCACTTGGTCTTTACCCTGAAGCTCTGGTGCTTTTTACTTCTATATTCCTTTCTAATAAAATCCCATATTATCACTGATCTGTGGTCAGTCGATTCATTCCTCAAATCTCTGAGACCAAGGACCTACCGAAGAGAGAAATTCTGGTAACATATTTTGGGGTGTCATCTGGGACTGAAGATCTGTGGTAAACAATGGGATCACTTACCTCTATCCTGTCTTTCTCTAGAATTGTAATAATGGTGATTAATAATTCAGATGCCCATCAGCCCCTAAATGCTCATAGTGCAGCTGCCAACCTCCAGGTCACTGGTGAGAGGCTGTTGGGGAATGAACTTTCTAATTTACCTTGGCTCCAAAAGAAAGGAGCTGAAAGGAATGTTAGAAGGCTTCTGAACCTCTCCTGTATCCTCTCCTTTTCTCCAGTAGAAAGCCAAGCAAACAGAAGGAGCACCCGTAGGTCCTGGATTCCCAGCAATATTTCTAGCCCCAGGCACCAGAGAGCCTTCTGAAAATGTGCCCTCCCAGCTCTTTTACTATCTGCTCTTATCTTCCATGGTCCCAAATCTCTTCTACTGATATCTACAGACCCCTGCCACTTTCTTTCTCTCTGGGCTTTGTTTGAATGTCGACAAAGGATTGTTTTACATATTAAGATTGCACTGGTTCTTTCTGGTATTTTTCAGATGTTAGAAGCATGTTTCAAAAAGGTCCTTTTCATTGCCTTTCACTACAAAATTAAATTCAATTGACTCTTTGGATGTTTGAGAAAAAAAGCTGAACTATGTTAATGGTTAGAGGCCAAGAAATCAGATCTGAACAAAGGACAAAATGACTTTTCTACACAGCTTCTCCAGGTGACCAGGAACATACGAAGGGAAGCTTTGGGCAACCCCCCAAGGCAAGTATGGCCCTAAACCTAGGCTACAGTTCAGTCTCCTCTTTAAAAGAAATAAAGAAAGAAAGAAAACCTTTAAAAATGAGGGCAGGCAAAGAAAATGACCCTGGGTATTTGATTTTTTCTGGTCTCTTGGCATAAATGGAAAGGTTCAAACCATTCCAGGTTTCTCTAAGGCTTTGGCTAGTTGTAACTAATTCTAATGCAAAAGTTTTAAAGTGTCTCTCAACCCTTGCTAACTTTGGGAAAAGAAAGGAGGGTGGAACAGAGAGCATTTAAGATAAGGTGACCAGACGACCTGCTTTTGGTGGGACAGTCCCAATTTTTAACAATTTGTCTTGTGTCCAGTGGCATTTTTAAAAAGTCCTGATTTTTGGAAAGAATGCATGACAAGCTAGGGAACAGGGGGACAACGGGAAGGGAATATAGGGTTTTCAGCTGCTGAAAAAGTTAATGTAACTCTATTTGGGAATGAAGAGGTTAATGTAACTTCATTTGGAAATGAAAAGGCTAATGTAAACTCTCTACTCCCCTCCTGGGCAAGGTCACCCAGGTGGACCAGCACCTTGCTCCTTTGAGCCACAGGCTCCGCCCTATGCATAATTTTTTTAATGTATATTTATAAATTGTACTTATGTTGAAATTAAATATATATATATTACAATACTATTTTTGCATTCTATGAAAATTTTTGTTGCTCCATATAGACCAAACTTTTAATTAAGAACACCCTCCCCCCAGTGGTGTCCCACTTTACCAATGTTAAAATCTGGCCACCTTAATTTAAGACCTACTCATGATAGGAACTCTATTTTCCTTTATTACTGGGAATTTGGATGAAGCTTGAAAAATTATCGCCTGTGAGCACCTTACAGCCATTTTCTCCAGGGTGGGGCTCACTCCCACTTTTGATTGACAGGCATATACTCAATGGCAGGCACAGAACTTGTATCAGGTGGGACCAAGCTCCCAGATACCTGATTTCTCAGACTGTGCTGCTGGCAAATAATAAGCACAGGAGATCCGGTGGGTAAGAGCACTACACTGGTAATTGTGGCTAAATCCAGACAAGTGCAGGGGCTAGAGGGGGCCACTCTCCTCAGGAATTCTTCCCCTGGAGGGAGGGATGCTTTTTTTTGTTTGGCTGGAAGGTCAGAGGATTCCAGCCAATCTCTGTATTCCTGGGTTGGTCAGAGGATGCTTTGACAACCCAGGAACACAGAGGGTGGGATTGATTAAGACACTGTATATTTGTTCTTTCCCACAGATGGGTAACATTTCCTCTCACCAAGGGAACACCTGCTGGGTTGTATTAGAACACCTACTTGGTTGTATTAGAAAGCATTGGGACATGTTTGATCCCCAGATACTGAAAAAAGAATATAAGACTTTCTTCTGCACCCAGGTGTGGCCTCAGTATAGCCTGTCCAATGGTGAACAATGACTAGCAGAGGGTAACTCTAAATTATGATACCATTTTTCAGTTAGATCATTTTTGTAAACAAGAAGAGAAGTGGTCTGAAATGTCCTATGTGCAAGCTTTCTTTTTTCTCAGAAACAAACCCCAACTGTGTAAAAGCTGTCAGACAGATCCAGCTCTCCTAGCTATAATAACTTCCCCAAGTGGCAAGCAATTCCTGAGAGAAATGCTGCCACTACTGTTCAAAACCACCATCTACTTCTTTCACACCTTCCTCCATGCCTTTAGAAAACCCCAAAAATCTGTTTCAAGAGTTGGGACCCTCAGAAAACAACTGTATCCTTTGTGATCCTTGGTTGAGACTGTGGGTGGCGAAAGGGGAAATGCACAAGCATTTACTCCATTTTCTCTGGCAGATTGAAAACAAATTAAAGTTGATTTAGGAAACTTTTCTGATGACCCAGATAGGTATACAGATGTTCTCCAAGGGTTAAGACAAAGCTTTGACCTCTCTTAGAGAGATATAATTCTACTACTAGATCAAACTTTAGCTTTAAATGAGAAAAATGAAGTCTTGGATAAAGCTAGAAAGTGGGGGTGATTTGTGGTTCAGGTCCAATACTGATAGCAGCATGTCCTCTGAGAAAGCAGACAGATACCCCATGGGAAGCCAGGCAGTTCCCTTTGAGGATCCGGAATAGGACCCTGAGAAACAAGGTGACTGGTGGTATAAACATTTTCTAACATGTATCCTGGAAGGTTTACATTGATCCAAGAAAAAGCCTATGAATTATTCTATGTTGTCTACTATTTATCAGGTACAAAATGAAAGTTCCCTCAGCTTTTCTTGAGAGTCTTAGGGAGGCAATGAGAAAACACACTCAGTTGACACCTGACTCCTTAGGGGGGCAAATTATTTTAAAAGATAAATTTGTCATTCATGTGGCCCCAGACATCTGAAGAAAACTCCAGAAATTGGCTCTAGGCCCAGATCATAACTTGGAGAATCTTATTAAAATGGCCACAGTGGTCTGTTATAGTCAAGATCAGGAGAAAGGGGAGGAAAGAGAGAGTAGGTATAAAAAACAGAATGACAACTCTAGTAATGGCACTCCAACAAATGAGCACCATTCATGGGCAGAGGGAAGCCAGAGGAGCTAAGAACAAGTGTTTCCAATGTGGTCAGACTGGCCACTTCATGAGAGATTGCCCCCAGAAGCACCACCTATTGGGCAAGCCACCCCACCCCTGTCCACAATGCAAGGGTGACCACTGGAGGGCAACCTGTTCTAGCGATGAAGGCCTCCTAGGACAGTGCCCCATAAGCCCCAGAACTGGACTGAGGGTACCTGGGACAGTTTCTCACAGATCCAGCTTGTGTCATCACCCCTCAAGAGCCTGGGGTCTGTCTCATAGTGGAGGGCCAGGAGACAAAATTTCTTCTGGACACTGGAGCATCCTTTTCTGTACTCCTCTCTAACCCTGGGAATAGAAATCTCCCAAATCTGTAACTATACAGATGTCTGAAAGCTGGTTATCAAATTCTTCTCTCAGTCTTTCTGCTGCAATTGGGGTGACTGGTTGTTTTCTCATGTCTTCCTAATCATGCCTGAAAGACCTGCTCCCCTTTTGGGGAGGGACATACTAACTAAAGTGGGAACAACCATTTATATAAATATGGGGAAAGAACCTATACTATGCCTTCCCTAGAGACAGAAATTAACCCAGAAGTTTGGGCTACCAAGGGACAGTTGGGAAGAGCAAAATATGCTCAATCAGTCCAAATTAAGTTAAAAAATCCCACCATCTATCCCAATAAAAAATAGTACCCTTTAAAAGCAGAAGCTAAGAATGGGCTAGTACCCATAATACAGATTCTAAAGCGACAGAAATTATTGATACCTTCCAATAGTCCATGTAACATTCCTAGGAATGCTAAAGCCGAACAGGACTTGGAGACTAGTACAAGACCTTTGCATTATAAATGAAGCACTCATTCCTCTCTATCCTATAGTTCCCAACCTGTACACTTTATTATCTCAAATCCCTGAAACATCTTCCTGTTTCACAGTCCTAAAAAATGCCTTTTTCTGCATTCCTCTTCATGAGACTTCCCAGTACTTTTTTGCTTTTGAAGACCTCTCTGACTCCAACACCCAGCTTACATGGACTGTGTTACCTCAGGGATGTAGGAGACAGCCCTCACTTGTTTGGACAAGCTTTAGCCCAAGATGTGAGTTGTTTCTCATATATGGTGACTCTTATTCAGTTTGTAGATGACATACTTTTGGGAGCACCAGATGCAGAGGAACGCCACAAAGCTACTCAAGCTCTATTAAACTTTCTAGCTGATTATGAGTACAAAGTTTCCAAGGCTAAAGCCAATTATGTGTGCCTAAATTGCACTATTTAGGTCTCCAACTTTCACAGGGAAAGAGAGCCTTGGGTAAAGAAAGAATAGAACCAATATTGGTTCACCCTACACCTTGAACTCTCAGACAGCTTCGAGGCTTCTGAGGAAATATAGGCTTTTGCAGACTGAATTCCTGGATATATTGAAATAGCTAGACCACCTATTCTTTAAAAATGCTCAAAAGGAGTACCTGGTCACTCTAGAATGCAAACCAGGGGAAGACAAGACATTCCGACAGTTACAAAATGCTCTTTTACAGGCTCTGGATTTAAGTCTTCCTATTGGACAACAATTTAGTCTGTACATTACAGAATAGACTGGAATTGCTGTAGGAGTCTTGACCCAACACTGGGGTCCTATTTTGCAACCTGTACCTTATCTTAGTAAAGAAATTGACGTGTGGTCAAGGAATGGTCACACTTGTCTGCACGTTGTAGCATCTATGGCCCTCTTGATCCCAGAGGCAATTAAACTAACTTTGGGAAGAGATCTAATTATTTAAACTTCTCATGACGTTACTGGACTTTTAAATTCAAAAGGCAATCTTTAGTTATCAGATAACTGAATTCTTAAATATCAAGCCTTGTTATTAGAAGGTCTGGTGCTACAATTATGCACCTCTGCCACTTTGAATCCTGCCACTTTCCTCCCTGAATCCAATGAAGAAATAGGGCATGATTGCCGACAAATTATAGCACAAACCTATGCAGCTACAGAAGACTTACAAGAAGCCTCCCTACCTAATCCTGATATAGTTTTGTATACAGATGGAAGTTCTTTCATAGAACAAGGAACTTGCAAAGCAGGCTGTGCTTTAGTTACTCAGTATGCTGTAGTTGCAAGTGGGTCTCTCCCTTCAAGAACCAGCGCACAATTAGCTGAGCTAATAGCTTTGACCTGTACTTTAGAGATTGGGAGAGACAAATGAGTCAATATACACACTGATTCAAAATATGCTTACCTCATTTCACATGCCCATGCTGCCATTTTGGAAGGAAAGATAATACTTAATTTCCAAAAGCTCCCCTACAAAATATCATCATGCAATAGGTTATTACAAGCTGTTCATGCTCCAGAAAGAGTGGCGGTTATTCATTGTAAGGGATACCAAAAAACTCTCAATGATATTTCTGAAGGTAACCAACTTACCAATAAGGAGGTTAAAGTGGCAGCACAGAAGGGAAAAATTCCTCTTGTGGCATCCCTTATTTGGGAGGGACCACTTGAAAATCATGCACCTCAATAAACCCAAAAAGAAATGGAATAGGCTTTGTCCAGAGACTATTCACTACTTCCTTCAGGATGGCTACAAAATGGAAGTGGACTTTTGCTATTAACTACAATATTTGCTAGTATTTGTGGATACTTTTACTAATTGAGTGGAAGCATTCCCTTGAAGGACAGAAAAGGCCCAGGAGGTTGTGAAGGCTTTAGTACATGAGATTATCTCCAGGTTTGAACCCCCTCGGAATTTTCAAAGTGATAATGGGCCAGCCTTTAAAGCAGCTACTACGCAGGGAGTATCTAAAGCCCTTGGCATAAAATACCATCTACACTGTTCTTGGAGGCCCCAATACTCTGAAAAGGTAGAGAAAATGAATGATAAAAATCAAAGGACAGTTATGAAAGCTAACTCAAGACACTCATCACCCTTGGACTAAATTACTTTCCATTGTTCTCCTTAGAATAAGAAATTTACCTCAGAAACTCAGTTGTAGCCCATTTGAGTTATTATACCAAAGGCCCTTTTTAACTAATGATTTATTATTAGTAAAACATATTACTTTTTAAGCTAAACTTCAATAAATCCTTAATCTCCCGATTACATTTTCACATTCAACCCTAAAAGAGCTTTTCTCTCCTGGAGATCTAGTTATGATCAAAACTCTTCCCTCCAATTCACCTTCCCTTACCCCAACTTGGGGTCCTGTTATCTTGTCTTGTTCTACAGCTGTTAAAGTTATGGGAATAGATTCCTGGATACATCATTCACAGGTAAAATCCTGGTACCCACCACCTCCTACAGAAGCAGACCATGAAGAGAATCAAACACAGTCCACCTACACTTGTGAGCTTAAAGAAAATTTGACGTTATTATTTAGAAACCAGCAAGGAAAGTGTTAATGTAGTTTTCTTTCAAAATCACTGACTTTATTATTTCCAACCGGATAACAATAGCACTATAATTAACCCCCCTTCTCTCCCTCTTCTACTCTTACCTTTTAATATGCTAACCAGATTTGTGTCTTCCAGAGATGATGTCATCAGGCTACAAACAGTAAAGATGATTCCAGTCCAAGGCCAGATTTATTACAGATCCCTGAATCACGCTCTGGAGAAACTCTAACTGTCCACTTCTATCATTGCCTGGTTCAGCAGGAAGCAGTAAGATTGAGTTTTTGTCCTTTTTTTCTCACAGCAGTTAGTTTCTATTTGGAGAGGGAGAATTGATAGAGGGTTCCCCCATTCAAGGCTGAACAGGCGACCCCAGTTTTTCTAGGGTTGGGCAATTTCATGTAGGGAATTTGCCTAACCTTTTGCCCTAAGCTGGAGGGACTGCATTAATTCATTTGTTGATAACATTCATTAACACTGAAAATGTGTTTCTATTTGCAAAGTCCTGGCCAAGTGTAATTCTCAAAACCTAATACCTCTAGATAAAGAGCCCATGTAGAGACTCCCCACTTGGTCTTTCCTCTTGTCAGGAGCTCTGGTGCTTTTTACTTCTGTATTCCTTTCTAATAAAATCCTGTCTTACCACTGATCTGTGGTCCATAGGTTCATTCCTCAAATCCCTGAGACTCAGGACCTATTGAAGAGAGAAATTCTAGTAACAACTCTATGTATAATTTTGACACATATTGTGGATTTGGGCTATTAACTCATTTCTGGATTCATTTAAGCAGATTGGAAAAAAACTGAAAAGGAAAGTATGCATTGAGGAACAATTGATGAGGCAATAAGATGATGCAACCTTTTTGGTGTTATGGAAAGTCACAAAACTGCACATTTGGTCCACAGCAAATTCATGCTATCTAATCTCACTTGGGTTCTTAATGCTATTTGTCAATTCTTTTCTTTATTTATTGCTTATTAAATTCTTATTGTATTGCTCACGGCAGCTGTTTTAGATTTTCTATGCTTTTGACTTCCAATCTCAGCACCTCTCCCTCACTCTAAGCAGATGACCTCTGCTCCTTCTGGGGTGTCAGCCAATGTGAGCTACAGCATGTTTTCTCCCTCTGTTCAGTTCTCTCTGCTGCTGCTGCTTTCTGTGACCTCACTTTCCTCTTGATTGCCACTTTTGTTTGTTTTTAGCACAGGAGTAAAATGTCTCTTCATGACAAAATTGTCATTTGTGCCCTCTTTACCACTATTTTTTAACCTCTTCCATAAAATTGTTTAATCTATGATTTCTTTTCTCTCTCACATCAGCACCTTTCTGCCTTTTTACTGGATCTTTCTTTTTTTTTTTCTTATAGACATTCTTAGGTCTTCCAGTCTTTGAAAACAGCTTATTTACCTTTTTTTCAGGGATGTCTTATGCAGGCCAGCTAAGTTCTGATTGGTTGAGCTCTGTTCTCACTTGTAGGTGTCCACACACATCATCTTTACACCCTTGCCTTAATACAGTCAACAAAAAATCCATACCAAAGTTAATCACCTCGTGGGCCTTCTGCTGTTTTAAGATCACTGTTTAATCTCCTTTAGGTTAACCATTTTATGTCCTAAAAGTATGGTCTAGCTAATTTGTTTGAGTTTCTTGTAGGTTTTGCATATTAGTCCTTTATCAGATATAGTTTGTGAATATTTTCTCCCATTCTGTAGGTTTTCTATTTGCTCTGATTATTTCTGTTGCTGCACAGAAACTTTTTAGTTTAAGTACCATTTATTTATGTTTGTTGGATTTAATTTTGGAGTCTTAGTTACAACTTTTTTTTTGCCTTGGCCAATGTCCAGATGTGATTTTCCTATTTTCTTCTATGATTTTTATAGTGTTAGCTCTTATTTTCAGTCTTTAATCCATGTTGACTTAATTTTTGTATATGGTGAGAGATAGGAGTCCAGTTTCATTTTTCTGCTTGTGACTCTCCAATTTTCCCAGCACCACTTATTAAACTGAGGTTCTTTTCCTAGTTTATGCTTTTACCAGCTTTGTTGAAGATTAGTTGGCTACAGGTATGTGGATTTATTTTTGAGTTCTCTATCTTGTTCCTTTGTGTTTCTACTTTTATACAAATAACCAGTAAACTTATGAAAAAATGATCAACATTCCTAATGATCAGGGAAATGCAAATAGAAACCACAATGAGTTACCGCTTTACCCCTCTCAGAATGGCCATTATTAAAATGTAAAAAATAATAGATGTTGGCATGGATCCATGGAAAAGGCAATGCTTGTATTTATTGGCAGGAATGCAAATTAACACAACCTCTACAGAAAATAGCATGGAGATTTTTCAAATAACTAAAACCAAATCTACCATTCAATCCAGGAGTCCCACTGCTGGATATCTACCCAAAGGAAAAGATCTCATTTTATAAATAAGACATCTGCGCCTATATGTTTACTGCAGCACAATTCACAACTACAAAGATACAGAACCAACTTACATGCCACCAACTGATAAAGAAAATGTGCTACACACACACACACACACACACACACGTATGTACCATGGACTTCTACTCAGGCATTAAAAAGAACGGAATAATTTTTTTTGAAGCAACTTGGATAGAACTGGAAGCCATTATTCTGAGGGAAGTAACCCAGAGAAAATATCCCAAATATCATACGGTCTTACTTCTAAGTGAGACCTAAGCAGTGAGTATGCATGGTTATAATAAGTGACATAGTAAAAATTGGAGACTCCAAAGAAGGAGGGAAGGTGGTGGAGTGTGGAATGAAAAATTACCTATTGGGTGTAGTGAACCCTATTCAGGTGTGCTATGTGATTCATTCATGTAACAAAAATCCACTTGTACACCCTAAATCCACTTAAATAAAAAAAGGAAAAAGAAAAGAAAAAAGTGTGGTCTATACATGATGCCTTTACTTATTATGACTTATTCCTTTAGTCCCTGCAAGCTGCTTTCTCTTTTCACTGTTATTTTGAATCTGTTTTCAAGAAGAACCAATGAACTTCTAGTGCACAAACGCAGTCCATTTTATTAATAATAATATTCTCTTAATTCTCTAGAAATTACCCCTTGATAACTAATGCATACGTCTTAGAATGTGTTATTCTTTGGCCTCTGTAAGAGTGCTCCTTTCTTACCTCAGATGGTTCCTTCTCTGAAAATGTGGGTTAGTCTTTTTCCTCTCTGCTTCAAAGATTGATGTTCTCCAGAGTCATATCTCAGGCTCTCTCTTTTCCTTCTCTCTTCATCTAATACCCTACTCATGCATATTGTGTCTTTTCACCTTTAGTCTGACAGTTCATACTTCCTTCTATCCCTCTCTTTCATAAACACCTATTCTGCATTGTTAAGAGTCAAGTGGACATTTTCCTTTATAGTTCTTACATGCGTCTCAAACTCATCATGCTTAAAACTGAACTAATGACTCTTCTCTTTCAAAATGTCTTTCAGTCTCCTAACTAAATTCCTGAATTAAAAAAAAAAATGAAGCTCCATTTCCTCAGTAATGAAATCTCCCAGCCATCTTTGACTTATTCCTTGTTATTGTCTCCCATACACAATCAGTTCTCCCATGTGGAAAATTTACCTTTGGGATATTTCTGGCATCTTTCCCTTCCCATTGCTATTACCTTAGTCTTTGCCTTAAATTACCACATGCTTAAGAAATTGGTGGTATTCTCTCTGTTGGTCTCATTTCTAACAGAGTCACCCTTCTCCAATATATTTTAACACCTACCCAAATCTTGTGTTCATAGTACTTCATTTCAGTTACATTATTTTGCTGCTCAATAATAGTTAGAAAATATGAAGGGCTTACTACATATAAAGCACTGTTCTGAGTAATTCATGCTCTACATGAGTAGACTTAATTTTCATAAGAATCTTATGTGGTAACTAGTATTATCATTTAACTATAGAAAACACTGAACCTTACAGTTTAGCAACTCATCCGAGAATACACAGTACCTGAGATGTAATGCCTGGAATCCAAGGTTGCCCTCTTCTCAGTACAGGATGTGTGGGAATGAAGGAGCAGTTCTTAAGCTCTTTACCACTACACTGTAATGCCTTTTGTGAGTGACTGAGTGAAGTTCAGATTTATTAACTTGGCTCCAACTCTCTGTCCTCTATCTGCTTTTACTTTTCAGAGACAACAAACAAAACTAGTGTAATGTCTCATCTGTTCTTCTCTTAATTCTCATACAGATGGACTGGGCCTTTGATATGCATAATTCTATTTATATTATTCTCCTGATTCCCATTATGCTTCTTCCTTCCCACACCAAGCTGTAAGTCTTCAGTATAAAACCTTTCCATCACCTTTCGACAGTCACTACAGAGTCTACCTCACCCTTGAGTAACCCTTATTCCCTGGCTACCAATTGTGCTTATTTTGTTTCAACTTGTATTCCACTTATAATATATTGGCTCATATCCAGAACATTGCTATTTATGTGCTATCTCTTCTACTAGGTTGTTATTTCAACATGCATTAAAGCCATATTAAATAGTAGCAAAATGATTGAAATGGGTCTGGTATATTTTCAGATTATCATTTTCAAACATTCAGCTGAAGAAAGAGAAAGAAGCAGTAGCTTCCCCCCAAACATCAAATGATTTCAGATGATGTTACAATATCTGGTTCTTAGTTACTATTAAAAGGTCATGTACTGTTACCACATGAAGAGAGATTTTTCCCAGTAGCTCTGACTCAGAACAAACAGGAAGTATGGCACCAGAGATCTGGCATGAGAACCCGGTCTTGTGAAACTTCTGGTCCCAGTGCTTGAACTTTTTCATATTTATTGCTAAATCTTTGCTAGTAGATCCATCATTCTCTATTACTTAACTAATTGGAATTCTAGACTATTAGTTCCCAAACCATATATAGAACAGATGAAAACCAAATGTCACAAGACTAAAATCTGTTGTAATTTAAAAAAAAAAGTGTTGTAATGAAATCTTCCGACAGAGCTGTCAGTTTTGTGAAGTGATGTGGTTGCAGGGGCACGCACAGTAGGATGACAAAGAAACACTACAGTAAAATGTTATAGAACTGTATTCTCCCCTCTTAGCTATTCCAAACACAAACCTCTTTGCCTTTGGAAAAGTGATATAGTTGGAGGATGCAGTACTTTTGGACCCAGTTTTTTGCTAGTCTAACTAAACTAAACCAGAGGCTTCATGAAAATTCATATTATTTTCTGATTTTATGATGGCTATGGACTTTCTAAAATTAAATTCAAAAGTACACATATAGCAAAAGCTACCTACCTTGTAGGAGTTTAAGTTTGCTGATACTTATTCATGCCTAAATATCAAACCAAATTATTTGTCCTTCATCCATTAATGCATTCTTGAATTGAGGGTTCTTAGTTCTTCTCTTACTTCTGACTTTGAATCTGCAAAATGGGTGACTTTTACATGTTATGATTTGCAGGGCAATCCAGGCACTTTGAAGGTATCAGTAAATGCTTGTTGGCTATGCCATTTTAAGAAGTATAATGTCTGTGAAACAGGTAAGTAGAAAAACATACTGTCAGAGGATATTTTGACAGTATATTGTCAAAATATACTGTCAAAATCTTGCTTCCGAAACATAGGAATCAAGAGCTCTCATTCTAATATTAAAGAATTCAGATGCCGTACCCCATGCAAGGTGCTTTTTCCTGAGATTTGAATTTTTCTTTGTGCTCATGTTTCTGTTTTGATATTCTTCTAACCTAGAATTTTAGGTTCAAAGGCATAATAGAGAAGGAAAAGAAAGGTTCAAATAAAGGGTTTGGAAGATTTCAGAGGAGGGGAAGATGAATTGTGGGTGGACATGGAAGTTAGAGAAGGCTTTATAAAAGAATCAAACTCAGGAGCAAGAAAAATGTGGACTGATGGTGTACCCTGAAGTTCCAAGTCAGTGTCTGATAAAACTAGGTATTCAGTAAACTGAAGAGATAATCAGCATAATACTTTCCAGGAAGGTATTTCAGGTCAAGTTTAAGCACACATAAACCTACACACCTCATAAAACTGCTTTAGTTTTTAGCCATTAGCCAAGAGAATATGTTTTTTGTCATCTACCAGCATAAAAATAGCACTTATGTTTTGGTGCACACTCTGAAAAGGATTAAAATCTTCTAAAACAAATCCTAAAACTAAACTAAATTAGCTATAATCCCCCCACACACACACACACACTGCAAATCCTCCAAATGTTGTAAGTCAACATTATATTGCCTAAGAAAAACTTGCAAAGCATCTATTCTGGGTGAATCTCTTCCTATGTCTTCCATTAAGATTGGTATATATATATATATTTTTTTTTTTTTAAACCACTTCAAAAGACTACAATATTCAGTTTGTATTTTAAATTAATTACAATTGAACTCAACAGAAATAAATGCCTTCCAAATGAGTTATGTGTACAACTCCTTTTAAATACTTAAAGACACAACAGCATACTAGATAGAATACAGTGACCAATAAGACAAGGTTTTCTAGCACCTTGTCACCTTGTCACAGCACCTTGTTGATAGAATACAGTGACCAATAAGTCACCAATACAGTGACTAGATAGAATACAGTGACCAATAAGACAAGGTTTTCTAGCACCTTGTCAACCTCCTTCAAGGACACTGGATGCGGATCTGTTGTGGAAAGCGACAACCTGAGTGTTTCCTACTGACCTTGCTTAGTGACTGCTGAGAGGCGGGAAGGACAAAGGTTGAGGGCAAACCTTGCTCCAGAGGTGACATAAACACCTGTATTCATGATTCAAATGAAGGGACAGAACAGAAGACCAACAAAAGGCTGAGCGTCTAGAAGAAATTAAACAGAAGGGTAAAGCTGTTAACGAACCCACAACGCGGGGTTCACTATTGCTTGTCAGGATAGTTTTGTGAACTGAGCCAGTGAGTCTGACGATATTTCTATTGGATGCCTACCATGCAGCTTCTTTTTGGGTTGGGTACATGAGGTAAGAAACCACAGAAGTCATTAAAAAGAAAGTGGAGACTGCTGGGATGGTTGGAAGCCGTTGGTGCACGATGTGTGGCCATGAGGCCTGGGAGGCCACAAGGACCGGTAGTACCTGGGCCCCCTGTTCCCAATGCCGTTGGTCACAGAGGCTGAGTAAAGTCAGGGGCTTCCAGGGGCCAATCCTTGAGGTCGTTGAGGGTGGTGGGCTAACCCACCAGCAGAAAGGGTCGCTGCTGGGTGAGGCCAGAAGATCTTCAGGGCCCAGGGCGGAGGGTCAGTACCCTAAGGAGAGGGCTTTCTGCAAGGAGCAGCCCAGGATGGATAAGGGTTTGAGGCCCAGGGATGCTGAGCCCGGCAGAAGTGGAAGTGACCGGCTACGAGAATCTGAAAACCCTAAACCCTTTTGATATGTGGGATTAAGAGCTGCAACTCCGCTGTACATCAGCAGTAGGGCTCCGGAGACTCCAGAGGAGTGGCCAGACGTGATGCGACTGGTGACCTGGCCATGGGACTTGAGGAACCTGGTGCGGTAGAGTGCTTTATGCCTGTAGTGGAGATGGCAGCCCAGAGCCAATAAGGCTCAGAGCAAGGCCGTTTTCCTGGAACCCATGGATGTGTCGCCAAGGTGGCCTCACTTGGGACACATGTCATAGATCAATGCGAGGAGACTGAAAGAAGAAGTGCTGCCTCTGGGTGATTACTAGGCGTTCCCTCCTGTGCTTCTTCCCCAGCATGTGATAGGCGCCCACAGCTGCTCTTGGAGCGCAGCTTCCCTCACACCGCCGACCCCAGGCGTGCTGTAAAGCCAAAAGATCAGACCTCAATGCATTTAGCAACTGCTTTTGATGTGTTGAGGTTTTTATTTCTGTGTCTGGGCTATGTGTATCTTGTATCTCATGTTCTGTGAGTTAGTTTGTAGCATTGAAATACTGATTGGTCTAATAAAGTGCGATTGACGTGGCAAGCCTTGTTTAAAAAAAGGGGGGGGGGCGCCTGTGGCTCAAAGGAGTAGGGCGCTAGCCCCATATACCAGAGGTGGTGGGTTCAAACCTGGCCCCAGCCAAAAACTGCAAAAAGGAAAGAAAAAAAAAAAAAAAAAAGGCTGAGCAATGGACAACAGACCCTGTCATCTCCAGCCAGTCTCTCGTCAGACCAACTCCTCTCAAAATATCCCTTTAACTTATATAAAAATCTCCATCACCTGACTCTTGACAGTCCCCAGTGCCTTTACTTCCTGTCTTTTAATTTTGTTTCACTTTACTATTTATATAATTCTTAACTTTTTAGAATCTAACCCTCCTCCTGGCCTTTGTAATTCCTATTCATCTTCCTTTATCCAGCTCAAGTAGCACATCCTTTGAACTGGCCATCCTAGGTTGGTTTTGGTAATCTTTGGTGCTCCTTGGACCACTCCATTCCAAGTGGTCCATTGGAATCACTTGGGAAACATTAAATATAGAATCTTCAGGTCCTCTTCTACACAGATCAGAATCTTTGGATATAGGATAAAGAATTTAATTTGAAATAATTGCCTTGTGATTCTGGTGTACATAAATGATTTAGGACACACTTTTGTGTTTATCATATTTATTGGAATTATTTCTGTATATATCTGTTTCTGCCTCAGTTGGAAATTCTTTTGGGGAAGAGTTAGTATTTTGGTCACTTTTTTCAGTGTCCTTGGTATCTATTTCAAAATCTGGAACATATCACATGCTAGTATATGTTTAATTAGTTAATGAATTCTTTACATGACAATAGTCAAAGTGGGGGAAATGACTACCCAACTGGTTTAGGATGTGAGTTGTTACTCTCTACCTGAGTAGGCATCATTTTATTTTTGGTTCTCACAGATAGGCTATTTTAGAAGTGTGGCTATTCCTGATTATAATTCATCAATCACTCAGAGAAATAACAGTATGTATTGGACAGCTTCTACAAAGAAAAGAAACTACAAAATTTATTGCTCTTTTTCCCTAATTCTCTCCTGTTCAGTGACAGTTTGAAGTCATAATATAATTTTAAATCAATTTTGAGGTATAAAACGCATAAAGTAAAATACATTTATTTAAAGTATATAGTTCAGGCCAGGCGAGTGGCTTGCACCTGTAACCCTAGTGCTTTGGGAGGCCAAGATGGGTGGATTGCTTGAGGCCAGCAGTTCCAGACAAAACTGGGCAACATAGCAAAACTCTTGTGTCTACAAAAAGAAAAAAAAAAAAAGTAGCCAGGTGAGATGGCAGCTGCCTATAGTCTTAGCTACTTGGGAGGCTGAGGCAGGAGGACGGCTTGAGGTTCAAGGAAATCCAGGCTACAGGGAGCTATGATGATGCCATTGCACTCCAGTCTGGGTGACAGAGCTAAAGTGCAGTAGCATCTTTTATCTGAAAAAAAAAATTTTAAGTGCCTAAAGTATATAGATCAATGAATTTGACAATTATCTATGCCCATATAACTACTGCCACAGTCAAGATAGAGGACATTTCCATAACCATCATCATTTTCTCCTAATCCTTTACAACCTTTTTCTCTCTTACTTCCTTGGCCCCTGCCAAACACTTATTTTCTGTACCATAGATTAGTTTTGTATAATTTCATATAAATGGAATCATGCAATTTGTACTCTTTTTTTTTTTTTTTATTAAATCATAGCTATGTACATTAATGCAGTCATGGGGTACAGTGTGCTGGTTCTATATACAATCTGAAATATTTTCATTAAACTGGTTAACATAGCTTTCATAGCATCCTCTTAGTTATTGTGTTGAGACATTTATATTCTATATTTAGAAACATTCACATGTACCCTTGTAAGATGAATGTGGCATGGTCCCACCAATCATCCTCCCCCCTCATGTCCCCTCCCTCTCCCCTTTCCCCATATTCTTGTGCTATAATTGGGTTATAGCTTTCATATGAAAGCTATGAATTAGTTTCATAGTAGGGCTGAGTACATTGGATACTTTTTCTTCCATTCTTGAGAAACTTTGCTAAGAAGAATATGTTCCAGATCTATCCATGTAAACATGAAGGAGGTAAAGTCTCCATCTTTCTTTAAGGCTGTATAATATTCCATGGTGTACACAGACCACAATTTATTGATCCATTCATGGGTCGATGGGCACTTGGGCTTCTTCCATGACCTATCAATTATGAATTGGGCTGCAATAAACATTCTGGTACAAATATCTTTGTTGTAGTGTGACTTTTGGTCTTCTGGATACATACCTAGTAGAAAAATTGTAGGATCAAAGGGCAAGTCTATTTTTAGTTCTCTAAGTGTTCTCCAAACATCTTTCCAAAGGAATGTATTAGTTTGCATTCCTACCAGCAGTGTAGAAGTGTTCCCTTTTCTCCACATCCATGCCAACATCTCTGGTTTTGGGATATTGTGATATGGGCTAATCTTACTGGAGTTAGATGATATCTCAAAAGTAGTTTTGATTTGCATTTCTCTGATGATTAAGGATAATGAGCATTTTTTCACATATCTGTAGGCCATGTGTCTGTCTTTTTCAGAGAAGTTTCTCTTCAAGTCCCTTGCCCACCCTGAGATGGGATCACTTGTTCTTTTCTTACTAATACATTTGAGTTCTCTGTGGATTCTGGTTATTAAACCTTTGTCAGAGACATAATCTGCAAATATCTCCCTTTCTGAGGCCTGTATGCCTGCTTTCCTTACTGTGTTCTTGGCTATGTAGAAGTTTTTAGTTTGATCAGGTCCCAGTAGTATATTTCTGATGTTGTTTTAATAGCCTGAGGAGTACTCCTCATAAAATATTCACCCAGGCCAATTTCTTCAAGTGTTTTCCCTACACTTTCTTGTAGTATTTTTAGTTTCATGTCTTAAGTTTAAATCTTTAATCCAGTGAGAATCTATCTTAGTTAATGGTGAAAGGTGTGGGTCCAGTTTCAGTCTTCTACAGGTTGCCAGCTAGTTCGCCCAGCATCATTTGTTAAACAGGGAATATTTTCCCCACTCAATGTTTTTAACTGGCTTGTCAAAGATCAGATAGCGGTAAATAGCTGGGTTCATCTCTTGGTTCTCTATTCTGTTCCATACATCTACCTCTCTGTTTTTGTGCCAGTATCATGCTGTTTTGATCACTATTGATTTATAGTATAGTCTGAGGTCTGGTAGCATGATTCCTCCTGCTTTGTTTTTATTTCTGAGTAATGTCTTGGCTATTCAAGTTTTTTTTCTGATTCCATATAAAATGAAGTATTATTTTTTGAGATCTTTAAAGTATGACAATGGGGCTTTAATAGAGATTGCATTAAAATTATATATTGCTTAGGGTAGTATGGACATTTTAACAATGTTGATTCTTCCCAGCCATGAGCATGGTATGTTTTTCCATTTGTTAACATTTTCAGCTATTTCTTTTCTTAGAGTTTCACAGTGTTTATAGAGATCTTTTACGTCCTTTGTTAGATAAACCCCCAAATATTTCATCTTATTTGGCACTACTCTGAATGGAATAGAGTCCTTGATTGTTTTTTCAACTTGACCGTTGTTGGTTATATAAAGGCTACCAATTTATGAGTGTTGATTTTGTAGCCTGAGACGCTGCTGTATTCCTTGATCACTTCTAAGAGTTCTGTAGTAGAATCCCTGGTGTTTTTCAGATATACAATTATATCATTTCCAAAGAGTGAAAATTTGATCTTTTCTGACCCTATATGGATACCCTTGATCACCTTTTCTTCCCTAACTGCAATGGCTAAAACTTTCTTTACAATGTTAAAGAGCAGTGGAGACAATGGACAACTTTGCTGGTTCCTGATCTGAATGGAAATGATTTCAATTTAATTCAATTCAATACAATATTGGCTGTGGGTGTGCTGTAGATAGGCTATATTGGTTTAAGAAATGTCCATTGTCTACCAATTTTCTTAAGTGTTCTTATCATGAAGGGATGCTGGATATTATCAAAAGCTCTTTCTGCATCAATTGAGGGAATCATCTGATGTTTGTTTTTTAATTTGTTTATGTGATGCATTAGTTATATATTTACATATTTTGCAGCAGCCTTGAGACCCTGGGATAAAACCTACTTGGTTGTGGTGTATAATTTGTTTGATGTGTTGCTGGATTCTGTTTGTTAGGATTTCATTGAATATTTTAGAATCAATATTCATTAGTGATATTGGTCTATAATTTTCTTTTCTTGTTGGGCCTTTTCCTGGTTAGGGGATCAAGGTGATGTATGCTTCATAGAATGTGTTGGGTAATATTCCTTCTTTTCCTATATTTTGTAAAAGGTTAAGTAATATAGGTTCTAGTTCCTCTTTAAAGATTTGGTAGAATTGTGATGTGAAGCTCTCTGGTCCCAGGCTTTTCTTTTCAGGGAGATTTTGTATAGTTGATGCTATTTCAAAACCTAATATAGGCCTGTTCAACATTTCCACTTCATTATGGCTAAATCTTGGAAGATGGCATGCTTCCAAGTATTGGTCAATTTCCTTCAGATTTTCATATCTCTGAGAATAAAGTTTCTTGTAATATTCATTAAGAATTTTTTGAATTTCTAAGGGGTCTGTCATTATTTCATCTTACCATTTCTGATTGATGAAATTATAGATTTTATTCTTTTTTTTCTTGGTTAGGTTGGCTAAGGTTTTATCTATTTTATTGACCTTTTCAAAAACCAACTTTTTGATTTATTGATTTGTTCTATAACCCTTTTGTTTTCAATTTCATTTAATTCTGCTCTAATTTTGGTTATTTCTTTTCTTCTGCTGGGTTTGGGATTGTAATGTTCTTCCTTTTCCAGTTGTTTGAGATGTTCCATTAAGTTGTTAACTTTCTCTTTTTCCATTCTCTTGAGGAAGGCTTGCAGTGCTATAAATTTCCCTCTTAGTACTGCCTTTGTGGTATCCCAGAAGTTCTGATAATTCATATCTTTTTTTTTGGCCAGGGTTGGGTTTGAACCCACCACCCTCAGCATATGAGGCTGGTGCCCTACTCCTTAAGCCACAGGCACCACCCATAATTCATATCTTCATTATTGTTTTGTTCCAAAAATTTGGTAATTTCCTTCTTGATCTTGTCTCTGACCCATTCAGCATAAGGTTATTTAGCATCCGTTTTTTTGTATGAGTCTTCAGATTCCTGTTACTGAGTTCAATTTTTATTCCATACTGGTCCAAGAAGATGTAAGGAATAATTTCTATTCTTTTAAATTTGCTGAGGTTAGACTTGTGACCTAAGATGTGATCGATTTTGCAGTATGTTCCATGTACTGATGAGAAAAATGTGTATTCAGTTTTGTTAGGATGAAATGTTCTGTAGATGTCTGCTAAACCCAAATGTTGAATGGTTAAATTTAAATCTAAAATTTCTTTGCTAAGAAATTAGCTCTGCTAAGCTCTTTGGAGGATCTATCCAACACTTCCAAAGAGTGTTAAAATCTCTGACTATGATGGAGCTGGGAGAGATCAAGTTACTCATGCCTGTTAGAGTATATCTTATAAATTGAGGTGCATTCTGATTGGGTGCAAAAATATTAATGATTGAAATCTCATCATATTGAGTATTACCCTTAAAAAATATAAAGTGACCATCCTTATCTTTATTTACTTTTGTTAGTTTAAAACCTATTGTATCTGTGAATAAAATTGCAACACCTGCTTTTTTCTGCTTTCCATTTGCCTGGAATATAGATGACTATCATATTGAGTCTATATTTATCTTTTAAGGTAAGATGAGATTCTTGAGGCAGCAGATATCTGACCTGAGTTTTTGTATCCGGTCAGCCAACCTGTGTCTCTTTTGAGGACAATTTAAACCATTCACATTAATTGAGAATATTGATAAGCCTGGTGAAATTTTGGGTATCAAGTTTTTCTAAAGTCCAGTGGACATTCTTAATCCTTTCACCACTGTGCAAGTTAGAATTTGATTAAAAGTTCTGAGTTAGTTTACTTTTGTGGTGGAGGATTGCACTGGTCATTATGGAGAATAGGTCTGAGAATATCCTTGAGAGCTGGTTTAGTTATGGCAAATTTCTTCAACACATGGATGTCATTAAAGTATTTAATTTCTCCATCATAAATGAAACTCAGTTTAGCTGTGTACAGGATCCTGGGTTGAAAGTTATTTTGTTTTAGGTGATTAAAAGTCCATGACCACTCTCTTCTAGCCTGAAAGATCTCAGCCGAGAAATCTGCAGTCATTCTGATATTCTTCCCCTTGGTGGTTATAGTTTTCTTAGCTCTGGCTGCTTTCAGAATTTTCTCTTTCATGTTAACTTTAGTGAAGTTAATTATGATGTGCCTGGGGGATGTCTTATTTGTATTTAGTCATACTGGGGTTCTGAAACTGTCTGCTATCTGAATTTCAGAATCTCTTGGCCTGTCTGGAAAGGTCTCTTTCATAATTCCATGTACAAGAGCCTCTGTGTTTTGTGAAGCAACTTCGTCGCCTTCAGGGATTCCTATAAGGTGAATATTATTTTTCTTCAAATTATCCCAGAGTTCTCTGAGAGATTGATCCATTTTTGCTCTCCACTTTACTTTCTCTTTGAGAGCTTGGGCATGTTCAAAAGCTTTGTCTTCAATGTCAGAGATCCTTTCTTCTGCCTGCTCCATTCCGTTACTGAGGGATTCTACCATATTTTCAGATCATTGAGAGCTGCAAGGTCTTGCCTCAATGTGTCAAAATCTTTGGTGATTTTGTCTTTGAATTAATTGAATTCTTGAGAGAAATTTTGAAATGCTCCTTGAATTTCTAATCCCAACTTTGCCTCTATTCTTTGATCTTATTTGCAATCCAAATTCTGAATTGGATTTCTGACATCTCAGCCATCTGTTTATGAATGGGATCTTCAGTTTTGTCTGCCATATTCTTCTGGGGGGGTTATCTACTCTGGTTATTCATGTTACCACTTGTTCGTATGGAGTATTATGTGAGCCCTTCTCATGCAGGAGGGGACTCCCATCCACTTGGTGATGGATTTACTACCTTTTGTTCGTATCCTTGGGGTTGCAGCTTGCCTTAGCAGGGTTCGTGTGCATTCTTCAACCTTCTCTCTTGGCTTAGCTCCAAACCATTGGCTTACTTGCTAAACCTTTGTCTTTTAACTCTCTTTCTGGATGGGAGCCTCTGTGGAATGGTGCTGCAGTCCGCCATCTTGTCTCCGCCTCAGATGTTAGATTCTGTCAAATTTTTTTTTTGGTGTTTGTCAAGGTGGTCATGTCTTTTATCTTATTAATATCATATGTTAAGACAGTCTTGAATTCATGGAATAAATCACACTTTGTCATGGTGTATAATCTTATTTAGATATTGTTGGATTTAGTTTGCTACTATTTTATTGAGTATTTTTTTATGTATAATAAGAGATATTTTTCTTTTCTTGTGATGGTGGCTCAGCCTAATACTGGCCTCACAGAGTCCTCTGTTTTCCCCTCCTCTTTTATTTTTGGGAAGAGTTTGTGAATAATTAGTATTAATTATTCTTTAAATGCTTGGTAGAATTTATCAGTAGAGCCATCCAGCCTAGGCTTTTCTTTCTTGAACACTGTAAAATTACTAATTAATCTCTTTATTTTTCTAGATCTATGCAGATCAACCTTTTCTTCTTGAGGTCAATTTTGGTAATTTATATCTTTGTATAATTTGCCCATTTCTTTAAGTTATCTAATTTCTTAGCATATGATTCTTCATAGTATTTCCACATAATCTTATTTAAAATTTTCTGCTAGATTTTTAGTGATGTCTATTCTTTTAGTTGACTTTAGAAATTAGTCTCTTTTTTCTTGGTCTGTCTAGCTTGCAGTTAATTTCTCTTTTTATTGCTTTCCAATCCATTTTTCATGCAACACCCAGAATGATCTTTTAAAAATGTAAACTAAATCATTCCATTTCCTCCTGACATATCTCAATTTTCATATATTTAATTAGTATAAAATTAAAGTATCTTATCTTGGCTTACAAGGTCATAGAAAATCTGATTTGCTTTTAACCACTGTGCCAATTTCACTGTGTTTAGTATGCTCCTACCATATTGGCTGCTTTTCTAGTTCTTAAATATGCTGAATTTTTTCTTCTCCTTGGGCTCTTGCATATACTGTTACTTTTGTATGAAATTCTCTCCTATCTCTTAAACTGGATAAGGTATACTAATAAATTTGGGCTAGTTTAAGTATTACTTCACATAGAGATTGCCATAGTCTTCTTATTATCCTATTGCAACACTTTCACAATTTATAATTATAGTAGAACCTTTGTAACTTGACACCTCTTTACATTGACCACCTCCTTAAGATGACTTAATTTTCACAGACTGTCTATGCACTACATGCATGTATCAGTACAGTAGGCCTTTTCCTTCTGCTGACCACCTCTGTATGTTGACCAGTTTGTTACAGTCCCTTGGATGGTCAACTTACAGAGGTTCTACTGTTTCTGTTGTGGGGTTATTTGTTTAATATTTACTAGGCAGTAAACTTTATGAGATCATGACTTGTACTATTATATAAACAATTTCAGGATATTATCTATCTTAGGGAAATTTCAATGTATAAAAAATAAATATTTGCTGATAGCTTTTTAATAGTATAGAAAGTTTAATTGATCTTCTAAAATAATTTCTATTTTCTGGTGTTTTAAAGAAACACTTGGATGTGACCCATGTGGTCCAATTTAAATAAATAAAAGAGTTTTAGGAAACAAAACAATTGTTTAGGTCCTTTAACGACTGCCCCTTATTTCCTTGCCAGTGTAATTTATAGAGTATCCCAGTGCAAATATAGGATGTGGCAAATTTAAGATCTTTAAAATTTTGTTTACCTAATTTTTTTACTTTTGGTTTTTGAAAAATTCCTTTCAATTTCCCATTGACCAAATGATTCATAATGTTACCTCTGGAAAAAAGAAACACTGCACTTTTGGTGCTTTAACCAAGAAATTGACATACTATTTTGGCAACTTAACCTAATGTAGTCAGATATACCAGACTATCACACTGAAGTTTGGATATACAAATAATAACTTGCTGGCTGAAGTTAATACTTAAAAACTTTGAGTTGCCTACATATTTAAATCTCATAGGTGAGATTCAAATTTAACAGTCATCAGCACATGATAGGAATAGGCTCATGAAAGTTGATTTTATATTTAAAATAATTACTCTTAACCAGCCCATTTTTTTTCCTGAAATGCGCTTATAAGTGATTTCCAGAACACACTGAAAAAAATACATTAATTAAAGTCCAAATGTGTTTTATGTATTTTTACATAAGCCTGAGAGTTATTTAAGAAGTTTTAATCTTTCTTGCCTACCTATCAGAGATCAAAGAAATCATTTATTTTCTTGTTTTAGTTTCTCTACCTGAAAATTGAATCCATAAGCTGCTCTCATTTGGTTCCATATTGTCTATGAAAATACGGAGAGCAGAGGATCTTCTGTTTGTGTTTTATTACTAGGCATTCGTAATTCCATGGCAGAATTTATCAGCCTTCTGTATTTCTCCATATTCTCTAAAGAAAAAAATGTAGGTTTCAACATTTCATTGAAAATATTTCAAGTCACTTTTAAATGTATTCTTACATCATAGACATTTTAATATATATGAATTTAAATTGTTAGGATAACATGAAAAATAAGTATTAATATTCTTATTTTAATATGAAAAACTGAAGATGGGAGAGATTAAGGAATTTTCCCAAGATCAAAGCTAATAAAAATTAAAATAAGATTTACATGAAGGTTATATTTAACCAAAGCCTCCTTTTTTTTTGAAATCCTATTTTCTTTGTTAGACTTTGAGAATCTGAAAGGCAAGGATCTGATTAGCAGGTAGTAAATTCTAAGGAGGAATCTGTTAATGTGTTTCATTTATGGGAGGAATGAGAACTCTGTGTTGTGTTTGGTTCTCACTGTACTTTGACAATTTTACTTTGTTATAAGTTTATGAATGATCTGTCCCTAACTTTGGTGGAATATGGAAGTTAGGAACTTTTCTCTTTGGAAGAGTCACTATAATCATAGATAAATCATTTTATTTAGCTTTGCCTTAACTAAAAGAAAAATGTTTCTGGGTCAAAAACTATAAAGAATCAATAATTTAGCTTTGTCTTAACTAAAAGAAAAATATTTCTAGGTCAAAAACTACAAGGAATCAGGGCTGAAGCAGTTTTAACTTGGTTGTATGTGCTTTTTAGTATTAATGCCAATAAGGGCAGTGAGGTAGACATTTGTCACTTGTTCAGTTTACATATCACCTGAAATATTTTCCACTTGAAAAGAGTCTCTCTTTTTTAGTGGGATAGAGACAATGCCTCCTACAAAAGCTGAAAATGCTAGATATTCTCTCTCTCTTATAACTCTACTGTCACACCTCCCTATGAAAGATTTTGAGGGGATAGAAGTCATAGCAAACTCTTTTTATCACAGTAAAAGTAGATGTACTTCTAATGTCAAATTTCTGATGTATCAATACAATGGGCTTTAAGGCTGGTGGCATTAGATACTACAATAAAATTGTGTTCCTGGTAGAGAAGTTGCAGCACTGAAAAGTGTAGTACTTGGTGGTGAAGGTAAAGATTTATTTATCAGTTCAGAACTGTAGCATATTGTTTAAAAATGAAAACAGAAGAAATAAAAAAAAATGACAAAATGTTAATATCTGTTTAACTTGGTCATAGGTTAAGGTGACCAGATTTTAACATTGGTAAGAGGGACATCATTGACAGGGATGGGGGTGGGGCTTCTTAATTAAAAATTTGGTCTATATGGAGCAACAAAAATTTTCATAGAATGCAAAAATAGTATTGGAATATATATTTTTAAATTTTAACATAAGTACAATTTACAAATATAATACATTAAAAATATTCTTTGGCATGTTTCTCATTTGAGTGAATTTTTTTGGTAGATTGCTGTCATTGTTTAAAAGGTTATGAAATTTTTCACAAGAATTTGTTAAATTATACTTCACATGTGAAATGGCTTTCAAAGTCTCAGCACTTAATTGTGATTTTTCTGATGTCCACACTTTATTTACCATAGAAAAAATTCATTCAATCGCAACATTAGTTCCTGGGAAGGACAGCACATATCCCACAGTTTTTAGTGCATTATTGTATGGAACATGGTTTGTTTCAAAATGATGAAATATTTCTAACCATTTGTTCTCTATTGTGATTTTCACTGATGCCCAAGATTTAGCCTTTTCCTTATCATTTTTTTTAACAATGATACCTTGTAAGTCATAAGTGTCATTTACAAGGCCATTGCTAGACTTTTTGCCACCAATATAAAATATAAATAATATGAGTACTGTCTGCTAAGTTCATGAAATAAATAAATAAATTATTTACCTAAATTATCTGAATAGCTGATTTGTGGACGTCACTTGTCTAACTAGCACTAGTACGCAGTACAATGTGTATCATATGAGAGACAGTTACAAAATGTTTTCATCCTTGCCAATGCCAAAAAATTCCATCAGCATAGAGTCCAAACAATGGTGGTTGAATTCTAACAACTGATCAACAATGAGAACTTTGATAAGCAGTTCTCGATAATCAGTTCTCAACAATTATTTGTTATTATTAAAGTTTAACATTATAAAATTAACAAAAATAATATACAACTCATATCCTGACAAAATAGCCACATGGCAGCCAAAAACCATCTATTCCCTTCCCGTTCTCCTGCTGTTCCCTAGCTTGTCGTGCATTCTTTTTAAAAATTGGGACTTTTTAAAAACACTGCAGGGCAGGGGACAAATTGTTAAAAATTGGGACTGTCCCACCAAAAGTGGGATGTCTGGTCACCTTATCATAGGTGCACAAATGTCTGTTATAGTACTTTTCATGTTTACAATATTTCAAGATTAGAAATAAAGAAAAAAACTATGTTAAGTACTTTAGCTAAAAAGAATTAGTGATGTTAAACTCATTATTAATATACATTTAAACACCTTTCTACTACTGGATGTTTAGAAAGTAATTCTGGCAATGTTATTTTTAGCATTATTCTCTACTTGAAAGATCACATTCATTAAATAAATGGTGATTTAAAATATATAATAAAGAAATATGTAGAGGTCGCATACCTATGACATATGCATTTGTTTCTGTTTGCTTTAGATAGAGTAGATAATTTTGTAAAGAAATCTGGATTTGAATATGCGTACTTAATCTTTTTGAAACTTTGTTTTACTTTATTGCTCCCAAGCTTTTCTCCAATATAATTTGAGAAAAGATACACTTTTTTGGGGGGGGGGGTTTCCCTGGTAGTGTGCCGTTATGTCATAGCTCACAGCAACTTCAAATCCCCGTGCTTAAGTGATCCTTTTGCTTCAGCCTCTGGAGTAGCTGGGGCTACAGGTGTCTACTATGATTGTAGGCTATTTTCTCTTTAGAGACTGTCTCACTCTTGCTCAGGCTGGTCTCAAACTCCTGAGCTCAGGTGATCAATCTGCCTCAGCTTCCCAGAGTGCCAGGATTACAGACACGAACCATTGTGCCCTGCCTAAGGTACACTTCTTAACTTGATGTGTTGCTGAACTCGCTGGAGACTGTGTGTTCCTATATATAAAATTAGAGTACTATTAATAATTTAATTATAAGTTTGTAAGCATTAGATAGCATGCACATAAAAATTCTTTGTTAACCCTATAAAAGCTATATTAAAGATAGATATTAGCCTTTTCTTTGATTTCTGCTTTCAATTTCCTTTACACTAAATCCCCCCAAATTAATACATATTTCCATATTTATTTACTGAGTACCTAATGTGCAAGTACAAAATTCACTGCTGTCATTATATCAAAATGAAAAAGAAAGTAGACATTACTCAGTATTTGCCTCTATGGAAAGCCAAGCCAAGCTTGTGATCCAACAGGATCCTTCCTTCCTTCCTTCCTTCCTGCCTGCCTGCCTGCCTGTCTTTTCTTCTTTGTTTCTTTCTTTCCTTCTTCTTTTTGTTTTTTACATTATTTTTAGACAGAGTCTTGCTCTGTCACCGTAGGTAGAGTCAGTGGAATCATCATAGTTCACTGCAGCCTCAAATTTATGGGCTCAAATGATCCTCCTACCTCAGGAGCTACAGGTTTGCACCACCTGGCTAACTTTTTTATTCTTGTAGAGATGGAGTCTCATTCTTGCTCAGGCTGGTCTTGAACCTTTGAGCTCCAGTGATCTTTTCTGCCTTGGCCTCCCAAAGTGCTGGGGTTGCAGGTATGAGCTGCTATGTCCAGCTTATATTTTTTCTTTCCATCAGAAGAACTCATGGGCCATTTGAGGGCAACTTGTACCCAGATACTGCTTTTGTAATATACATTCCAAAAAAAGAATGCTTTTCTAGCAAACTCTAGGATTGAGAAAAAAAGTTCCATAAAACCTTTGACTTCCATAATAGTATTTCTTTTAGTGTGGGTCTTTTGATGACAAATTCCCTTAGTTTTATTTTGCTTTCATTTTTGCAGGATTATTCTACTAAATAATAAATTCTTGATTAGCTTTTTTTGGGGTCCATTTTAAGGAAGCCATGTCATTATCTTCTAGATTCCATAGTATCACTGAAAAGTTAGCTACTAGTCTTACTGTTGCTTCTCTGGAGATAGTGCTCCCCCCCCCCCCATTGGCTGCTTTAAAGATCTTTATCTGTCTTGGGTTTTTAGTAGTTTGGCTATCATTAGCCTTGGTTTGTTTTTCCTTGTACTTACCTTGCCAGAGGCTTGTAGAGCTTTTTGATTTTGTGTGTTGCTGTCCTTTATTGCTTTTGGAAAACTCTTGACTATTATCTATTCAAATACAGCTCCTACTTCAATTTCTTTCTTTCTTCCCCCTCCAGACTTCAGTTTATGTGTATGTTTGTTTTCACTGTGTTTCACATGTCCCTTAAGTTCTGTGTTCTCTCTCCTTCTCTCTCTGGTTTTCTTCATCTGTGCCTCAGGTTGAATATTTTCTATTGACTCATCTTTGAATTCAGTCATCTTGTCTTTTGCTATGACTAATTTGATGTTAAGCATCTCTGACTAATTCTTAATTTAAAATAATATATAGGTCCAGAATTTTCATTTGACAATATAATTTTGCCAGAGATGATTCTTCTTTTACTTTGTTCCACAGATAATAGAAGGAACTGATCACCTCAGTTCAATCCAGGATTCACCCAGATTGGTTTTAGCTGGCAATTTTAGAAGACTCAGCTTGTGGCTTGACTATATTCCTTAGGCATTTCTCTCCCAGGTTTTTGATTGAGAGCCTAGCAAGTCTCTGCCATTTCAGCCCTGTAATACTGGGAGATTCAACTGTACCTTTTATATTTTTTGAGTGTACGTAATTCATTGGTTTCCTATCTCAAGCAGCTTAGAAATCAGGCAAAGTTATTTAGGGGGAGACAAATGGAATGTTTGAAAGATGCCCTCTCTCTCTCTAGTGTACTTATCTTCTAAGTACAATGATATGGTAGGGGACTTTGCTTTGTTTCCACCAAGAGCAGGCTCTTGTGCTATTCCAGAACTCAAAAACCACTGTGGAAAATATATCATGGGTTCAGAGTTACTGTAGTTTACAATGGGCCATTCAATACAAGTGAACTTGAAAGGCTTTCCAGTTATCATTTCTTCCATAGGAGAATTCTTTTTACCTAATAGAAGCTAGATTCTCAGCCTAGTCTTATAATCAGCAAGTTTCTCCAAGGACAAAAACATCTAAAGATTATCAGTTTACCTAGAAAGTTCTAGAATTTTAGTTTTTCTGGTCCTCCTGGATTCCACAATTCTCCAATGTGTTTTATAATATGATTTTCAGACTTTATCCATAGTTTTATCTAGCTGCCGCAGTGGAAGCATTGGCCTGCAGCCACCTACTACATTCTACTCTGAAGTGGAAGTACTAGGGCATAGTTTTGAATTATGTTCTTGAAAGCTTAGACTCAAGCTTGGTTCTATAGTCTTCTTGGTGTTTCTTTAAGCCACACACAAAAGCTTTTTATAATTCTCAAACCTACCACTCCCACCATATTCAGGAAGAATCTGCTTCTGTTCTTTATAACAAAGAAACTTGACTATTGCAGTGAAAATGGAGGATGAGAAAAGAAGTTGCTGAGAGAATCACTGGATCATAAGACAAAGGTTGGGATAGAAAGGCCACACTGTGTGCAGGCATGTGAGGACTGTGCACAAAGTGAAGTTCTGTGATTATCAGCAGCATGTGTAAGCCTAACTCTAAACCGATGGAGTGGGAGCAGTCACACTTCTGTGGATGCTACATGTAGTGACCAGGCAGATGTATCTGCTTCAATATCTCCATTTGCAGATACAGTGAGAAAAGAGGTCAAGGCTTTAACCAAATGGAACAACCATAACCAGAGGAAATCACAAGGCTCAGACACTTTCTGCCCTTTACTGTTAAGTAAAGAAGATTAAGGTTTATCTTTTTCCCAGAGGCTGTGGTTGGGAAGGAGTTGGAAGAAAAGTGAAAATCTGGAAATAAATAGTCACTTTAAATAGACTATTTCCATATAAAGCCTCCAGGATACATTTAGTTGGCAAACTGGAGAGCCAAGATGAAGTAAGTAATTTAAAAAACAGAAAATCATATTTATGCATGTCTGAGTATATGGACGATAGATTTCAACCCCGGACGATAGATTTCAACCCCTTGACAATACATGATGAGACATAGTCTGATGTTGATATAGGAAAGAAGTTTTTCCTTTGGTTGTGGTAGACAAATACTAAAAATTCAACTTAAGTTTATAAAAAATGGTTCAGTACCCGTAGCTCAGTGGTTAGGGTGCCGGCCACATACACCGAGGCTGGTGGTTTTGAACCTGGCCCAGGCCTGCTAAACAACAATGACAACAACAAAAAAATAGCTGGACATTTTGGTGGGAGCTATAATCCCAGCTATTTAGGAGGCTGAAGCAAGAGAATTGCTTAAGCCCAAGAGTTTGAGGTTGCTGTGAGCTGTGATGCCATGACACTTTACCAAGGGAAATATAGTAAGACTCTGGCTCAGAAACAAAAAGCTTATTATACCTGAATTTAACCAATAAAATCTCTTTCTTTTTTCTGGAAAAATTGCATTTTCTTTGGATAATAGCAAACACAAAAGTACTTGAATGATGACAGAAAACATTCTAAAGCCTATAGTTTGAATACTTAAAATTTAGCACCTAAGGCTATAACTGCAGGCAGAATGGAGACTGAAGACCTCATTCTTAGTAAGGGAAACCACCCCCCAAAAAGGGAAAAATTAAAGAGTAAGCTGAATGAGGCAGAACAAAGAAAAATCATCTAGTTTAACTTTAAATCAGCCGCTGCTAAATTTCTTATCTGAGCAAGTTTCCTGCTTTTCCTGGAGCTCTGGCCTATTGGGGGATACAGATGACTAATACCCCTCTTGGGTCTGTAAACACTCTGAGGACTAATGGCCACAAAAGATGTTGTGGTGAGGCCTGGAAAGATACATTAATTAGGCTGTTTCCTGCCCAGTAAATAGTAAAAGCAAATACCCATTGTGGAAATTTCTATTTGGATGGGGCAGAGATCAAGGGAATGGTTCAAGCTCTGAAATACCGGTAGGAGGGCTTATATCCCTTATTGTAGAGGAAGACCCTCTGTGATGGTGATAAGAGGAAAATTCCTCTCTCCCTCTGATTCTTCAGAAGAGATCAATGCCAGTGACATTTTACTCCACAGTAAACTAGCAAAGTTTAGCACCTCCCTAGGAATATGTGTGTGTGACCTTAGGCACAAGGCTGCCTCCACACAAGGCTCAGGTTGCAGATTTCTCAAGACTGCTCAGACCCTTAAGGTTAATAATTATAGAAAAAGTAGGAGCTGACGTGCTCACTCAGAGAAACTGTTTTGTTCCCTTTCTCAGCTTACCCTTTGGGCTAAGAAGCAAATAGCCTTCAATAAAAGCTGAGTGGAACTGACACTCAGGGCCACTGCCAGAGTCCCACAAGTGAGTGGTGGTCTCTGGAGTTTCTACCTTTGAAAATTCTATTCTATGTGTCATGTCTCTTTCTTTCTTATAGTTTCTAACTTTATATTTTTTTAGTCAGTGGTTGCCAGATCCACAGGTCTTAATGGACCCTGTCCCAAGGGCAGAACCCAGGCAATAACAAGATCTTACTTCCCTATTTATCTAAGAAGATATCTACATAACAGACTAAATGAATATCAGAGCACTTTTGAGTTCCAGAGAATAGAGAAACACTTTCCATCAGTGAATGGAGTTCATTCTAAATGTTATCTATTTATTGAATGACTTTGACTCAGGGGTGTATAGTAGGAAATGACTCCTTTGTCCCTCCACTACCAGGTAACTCCAAAAATGAAGTACCAAAAAATCAAACAGAAAAAACAGTCTACCACTTTCCCCTTCACTGCCCCTGCATTCTTCCTGCTTACTTTTCAGCTCTAAAGTTGAAGGATTTCTAGGGCTGGGTGCAGTGGCTCATGTCTAATCCCAGCACTCTGGGAGGCTGAGGAGGGTGAATTGCCTGAGCTCACAGGTTTGAGACCAGCCTGAGCCAGAGCAAGATCTCTCAAAAAATAGCTGGGCATTGTGGTGTGTGCCTGTTGCCCTACTTGGGAGACTGAGGCAAGAGAATTGTTTAAGCCCAGGAGTTTGAGGTTGCTGTGAGGTGTGATGCCATGGCACTCTACTGGGAGTGACAAAGTGAGACTTTGTCTCAAAAATATATATATATAATAAAATAAAATTGAAGGATTTCTGTCATTCAATAGCTTTACTTTAAAAATATGATCTTACAGGGTAGAGGAGAAGAACTCCAAATAGCTCTAAAATCTAAATGCACAATGGGGAGCCTGCATTTGTTGAGGGGTTAGGGTGTAGAAGATATAAGTTTCCTCACATAGTAACACAAAAATATTTTGACATGTACTTGAATTCAGAACATTCATATTTAATAGATTCACTTATTGTTTCCTCACTCACTTTTAGATCCTGAAAAATGATAAATAATATGAAATACATGGGTTTAAATAAAGTTAAATTTCTCAGAGAGAGCATTTGATTTCAATCACTTTTGTTTCCTCTGGAGAATGTTGACTTTTTGCTATTTTCTCCTGATTCCATATGTGTTGCCAGAAAGAACTTTTGCACATTTTTTCCCCAGGAAATTATGCTGTATAGAATAAGCCTTACAGAAGTCTGTTATTGTCAGATTTGAAGCAAGTTCCATGCATCAAACTTTCCTATAGTAAAGCCAGATACAAGTACAGAGCAAATAAATAACAGAAATGAGAAACACAGAACTTGACCATGTGCTTAGTGTTTCTTCTTCCCTATGGGAATTTATTTCAACAGTTGATAACTGGTTTTTGGAAAGAAAGTTTCTACCGTATGATATGCGTTTATCATTCATATGTCACGAGGTTTATTTACTTGGGCAACATATTCAGACTTTCTAGACCAAATAAACAACTTAAAAAATTAAATTAAATCCATCAAAAACTCTCATGACTTTTACAAAATAGTATGACAATTTTCTAAGTCTTGGCAGCACATGCTTGTATATGTATACAAGCACATGCATGTATATGTTGTAAATACATTCTTGTGTATTCTAGACTTCTTTGTTTAGTACTTTTGCATGTGGACATTTATGTTTCTAATAAACTCAAACTAGAGGGAGATTTTGCTATATGTGAAAAGAAATGATAATTTATAATAATTCGTAGATTTATTTATTTTATCTTCCCAATATTCCATACTTAATGCAGCTATGTGTGGTGGTTAATGCTTGTAATCCCAGCACTTTGGGAGGCTAAGGTAGGAGGATTGCTTGAGGCCAGAATTTCAAGACCAGCCTGGGAAACAGTGTGAGACCCCATCTCTACCAAAAAAAAAAAAAAAAAAAAAAAATGGAGCTGGATGTGGTACTGTGTACCTATAGTCCCAGCTACTCCAGAATGCGGAGGCAAGGAAGGTTGCTTGAGCTCAGGGGCTTGAGGCTGGAATGAGCTATTGATACAGGGTTACCCCATTCAAGTCTGGACTGGGGACCCAAGTTTTCCCAGGCCTAGACAATTTCATGAAGGAAATGGCCTAACATTTTGCCCTGGGTTGAGGGACTGCATTCATTCATTTGTTAATACACTCATTGATTTTGAAAAAGGTGTTTTTCCACCTACCAAGACCTGACAAAAATATGATACATACCCCTAAACAAATGATCCATGGGAGGGATTTATTTATTTTTAATATATTAAATCATAGCTGTGTACATTAATGCAGTCACGGGGTACAATGTACTGGTTTTATATACAATTTCAAATGCTTTCATCAAACTGGTTAACATATCCTTCATGGCATTCTCTTAGATATTATGTTAAGACATTTATAATCTATATTTAGAAACATTCACATGTACCCTTGTAAGATGAACCATAGGTGTGGTCCCACCAACACCCTCCCTCTCCCCATCCTTTGCCCTCCCCTCCCATTCCCTCTCTCCTTTCCCCATATTCTTGGGCTATAATTGGGTTATAGATTTCATATGAAAGCTATAAATTAGTTTCATAGTAGGGCTGAGTACATTGGATACTTTTTCTTCCATTCTTGAGATACTTTGCT
>NW_003852673.1:154999-156145 GCF_000181295.1 Otolemur garnettii | reverse complement strand
TCAAGGTTTTTTCTGATTCCATATAAAATGAAGTAATATCTTTTAGAGATCTTTAAAGTATGACAATGGGTCTTTAATAGAGATTGCATTACAATTATATATTGCTTTAGGTAGGATGGACATTTTAACAGTGTTGATTCTTCCCAGCCATGAGCATGGTATGTTTTTCCATTTATTAACATTTTCAGCTATTTCTTTTCTTAGCATTTCATAGTTCTCTTTATAGAGATCTTTCACATCCTTTGTTAGGTAAACTCCCAAATATTTCATCTTCTTCGGCATGCCTGTGAATGGAATAGAGTCCTTGATTGTTTTTTCAGCTTGACTATTGTTGGTGTATATAAAAGGCTACCGATTTATGAGTGTTGATTTTGTAACCTGAGATGCTGCTGTATTCCTTTATCACTTCTAGGAGTTTTGTAGTAGAATTCCTGGTGTTTTCCAGATATACAGTCATATCATCTGCAAAAAGTGAAAGTTTGATCTCTTCTGACCCTATATGGATACCTTTGATCACCTTTTCTTCCCTAATTGCAATGGCTAAAACTTCCATTACAATGTTAAAGAGCAATGGAGTCAATGGGCAACCTTGCTGGTTGCTGATCTGAATGGAAATGATTTCAATTTAACTCCATTCAATACAATATTGGCTGTGGGTTTGCTGTAGATAGCCTCTATTGGTTTAAGAAATGTCCCTTGTGTACCAATTTTCTTAAGTGTTCTGATCATGAAGGGATGCTGGATATTATCAAAAGCTCTTTCTGCATCAATTGAGAGAATCATACGATCTTTTTTTTTAATTTGTTTATGTGATGAATTATATTTATAGTTTTACATATGTTGCACCAGCCTTGGGACCCTGGGATGAAACCTACTTAGTTATGGTGTATAATTTGTTTGATATGTTGCTGGATTCTGTTTGTTCAGATTTTAATTTAGCATCAATATTCATTAGTGATATTGGTCTATAATTTTCTTATCCTGTTGGGTCTTTTCCTGGTTTGGGAATCAAGGTGATGTTTGCTTCATAGAATGTGTTGGGTAATATTCCTTCTTTTTCTATATTTTGGAAAAGGTCGAGTAATATAGGTATTAGTTCCTCTTAAGGTTTGGTTGAATTCTGACGTGAAGCCATCTGGTCCTGGG
>NW_003852673.1:139098-154936 GCF_000181295.1 Otolemur garnettii | reverse complement strand
GGGGTCTGTTGTTATCACATCTTTACCATTTCTAATTGATGAGATTAGAGATTTTATTCTTTTTTGCTGGTTAGTTTGGCCAAAGGTTTATCTATTTTATTAACCTTTTCAAAAAACCAACTTTTTGATTTATTGATCTGTTCTATAATCCTTTTGTTTTTAATTTCATGTAATGCTGCTCTAATTTTGGTTATTTCTTTTTTTCTGCTGGGTTTGTGATTGGAATGTTCTTCCTTTTCCAGTTGTTTGAAATGTCCCATTAAGTTGTTAACTTCCTCTCTTTCCATTCTTTTGAGGAAAGCTTACAGTGCTATAAATTTCCCTCTTAGTACTGCCTATGCAGTATCCCAGAGGTTCTGATAATTTATGTCTTAATTATTGTTTTGTTCCAATAGTTTGGTAATTTTCTTCTTAATCTCATCTCTGATCCACCTATCATTCAGCATAAGGTTATTTAGCTTCCAAGTTTTTGTACGAGACTGCAGATTCCTGTTGTTACTGAGTTCAAATTTTATTCCATGATGGTCTGAGAAGATGCAAGGAATAATTTCTACTCTTTTAAATTTGCTGAGGTTAGGCTTGTGACCTAAGATGTGATCGATATTGCAGTATGTTCCTTGGGTTGATGAGAAAAATGTATATTCAGTTTTGTTAGGATGAAATGTTCTGTGGATATCTGTTAAATCCAAATGTTGGATGGTTAAGTTTAAATCTAAAATTTCTTTGCTTAGCCTCTTATTGGAGGATCTATCCAACACTGCCAAAGGAGTGTTAAAATCTCTGACTATGATGGAGCTGGAAGAAATCAAGTTGCTCATGCCTGTTAGAATGTCTCTTATAGATTGAGGTGCATTCTGGTTGGGTGCATAAACATTAATAATTGAAGTCTTATCATATTGAGTATTACCGTTAAGAAATATAAAGTGGCCATCCTTATCCTTACTTACTTTTGTTGGTTTAAAGCCTATTGTGTCTGCAAATAAAATTGCCACACCTGCTTTTTTCTGCTTTTCATTAGCCTGGAATATAGATGTCTATCCCTTCACCCTGAACCTATATTTATCTGTTAAGGTAAGATGAGATTCTAGAATGCAGCAGATATCTGGCCTGAGTTTTTGTATCCAGTCAGCCAACCTGTGCCTCTTTTGAGGACAATTTAAGCCATTGATATTAATTGAGAATATTGATAAGCCTGGTAAAATTTTGGGTATCAAGTATTTTGAATGTCCAGTGGACAATTTTAATCCTTTCGCCACTGTGGAAGTTGGAATATGATCAAAAGTTTCTGAATGAGTTTAATTTGTGGTGGAGGATTGCACTGGTCATTATGGAAGAGAGGTCTGAGAATATCCTGGAGTGCTGGTTTAGTTATGGCAAATAGTTTAGTTTCTTCAACATATAAATGTCATTAAAGTATTTAATTTCTTTATCATAAATGAAACTCAGTTTAGCTGGATACAGGATCCTGGGTTGAAAATTATTTTGTTTTAGAAGATTAAATGTCAACGACCATCCTCTTCTAGCCTGAAAGATTTCAGCAGAGAGATTTGCAGTCATTCTAATATTCTTCCCCTTGTAGATTATGGTTTCCTTACGTCTGGCTGCTTTTAGAATTTTTCTCCCTCATATTAAGTTTAGTGAAGTTAATTATGATGTGCCTGTAGAATGTCTTATTTGGGCTGAGTCATGCTGGATTTCTGATACTGTCTCCTATCTGAATTTCAGTGTCTCTTGGCATGTCTGGAAAATTCTCTTTCATAATTTCATGAAGAAGGCCTCCGTGTTTTGTGAAGCAATTTTGTTGCCTTCAGGGATTCCTGTAAGGTGAATATTAGTTTTCTTTGACTTTTTCCTGAGCTTTGTGAGAGAAATATCTATTTTTACACTCTATTTCTCTTCCTCTTTGAGCACATTAGTGTTCAAAAGCTTTGTCTTCAATGTCAGAAATCCTTTCTTCTGCTTGCTCCATTCTGCTACCGAGAAATTCTACTGTATTTCTCAGATCTTTCAGGGCTGCAAATTCTTATCTCAATGTATCAAAATCTTTGGTGATTTTTTCTTTGAATTCATTGAATTCTTGAGAGAACTTTTGAAATGCTCCTTGGATTTCTAATTCCAACTTTGCCTCTATTCTATTAATCTTATTTGCAATCTAATTTCTGAATTCAATTTCTGACATCTCAGCCATCTGTTTATGGATGGGATCTTCAGTTGCATCTGCCTTATCCTTCCTTGGGGCGTTTATCTACTCTGGTTATTCATGTTACTGGAGTTTTTCTGCTGATTTCATGCTTATTTCACACCATTTGGCTAGATGAGCAGATAAGGAGAAGTTGGGTTGGGGGCTGCAGGAGTAGTGATTAACTAGCCCTTTGCCCAAAGCGTGGGACTGGTATCTGTACCTTTTCACCTACGGCTTTGCCATGGACCCGTACAGTACGATGGCCTGAGAAATTGGGAGCCTGCTTGGTGTAGTGGGGCTAAGTGTCTCTGTCTTGTTTTCAGCTGGTCCCTGTTCTACCCTAGTGAATCAGTTATTCTGGGTTGAAGTCTCAGCTGTGGAGAAATACCAGCAATTAAGTCACCCCACCCCCCACAGGCAACAATTGGAAAAGGAAAATCGAAACTTCCCACACCCACACACCCAGGGTACCACTTTGGATAGTCCTCTGGTGATTGGCTCAGTTCAAGGGGTCCAAATCAATTGTCCCAGTCAGCACTGGTCTCAGGTGGGAGAGTTCAAAAGGTCTCTGGCAACTAGATAGCAGGGGTCTGCCGGCAGCTCAAGTATGACTTGCTTGGTGCTCCATGAGGTCAGAAGGATCCACCCAGGAAATAAGTCTGAGAAGGATGATGCCTCCTTCCCCACCTTGCACCTCTGTTACAACCAGTCACTGGTAACCCCACAGGGCTATGACCCAGTTCTCCTTAATGAGCAGATGCTCCAGGGGTTTGCACTTGCTGGAGTCAGAGGGGATCTATGTCTCCTGATCCAGGCTGCTGCTCTCTGCCACTATCTGGCAGGGGGAAGTGAGGCCTGACAACCTCGGGTGGTTAATCAGTTCTAGCCCCACCCCTGATTGATGTTGCTGGCAGAAAAGAACATTTTCACAGAATTTCTTTCTGTCCTGGCTACTTTCCCTTGTGGATCAGACATTGCTTGAGCTGACAGAAACTGCGACTCAGTTCCAGGCAGTGGCAAGCAGTTAGAGCTCACACTTAGCTGTCAGTTCTAGCCTCTGCCTGCCCATCTTTGTCTTAGCTATGATCCCCTGAGGGCCAGGTGCGTCTTAGCCTCAGTAAAGCAGTCATCTGGTTCAGCCCCAAACTGGGAGTCTGCTAGCTCTGCAGGCACATATTCTGGTCCCTGCACTCTGCCCAGGCTGCTAACACCTCAGGGCTTCCCTTTACTCTTGGGGCTTGTACTTCTGTCCGAGAACCCTCCACCAGTGGCTGCCACCAGAGAAGATGACTGGCTTCCTCTGGTTGCCCAGACAGATGGGGTGTTTCTGTCTGGAGTAGCCCAAGTGGTATGACCCTTATTGTTCCTGGTGCTGCAGCTACTGCTCTGTGCCTCAGGGCACTGCCGCTCCTGTATGGTTCCCTCTCAGCTGACCATCGTCTCCTTACTCCTGTGCCACAGAATCAGCACAGATGAGCAATAGCCCTTCCCCTGTCCACACCTCTTGAAAAAATGCCCAAGAATCTGGACTCCATGGGGTACAGGCTTCCAGATCTTGGGATGAGAATGGAGGGGAGTTCTGGGACTTCAGAATTGCAGGTAGAGAAAATGTACAGTGCTATGCAGTTTTATGCCTGGCAGGAGAGTTCCATAGCACCCTAGTAGGGATAGGAAGTCCAGTTTTTAGACCAGACAGTGCCATGGCATCATAGACTGTCTCCTGTGGGACAGAATGGGAGGACATTTGAACTCTGCTCACTTGTTGTATGGAGTTTACTTCTTGTGTGTGTGGGGGGACTCCCGTCTGCTTGGCAATGGATTTAGTACTTTTTGTTTGCCTCCTTGGGGTTGCAGCTTGCCTCAGCAGGGTTGATGTGTGTTTTTCAACCTTCTCTCTTGGGTCAGCTCCAGACCATCAGCTTACTTCTGAACTTCTGTCTTTTAACTCTCCTTCTGGACAGGAGCCTCTGTGGAAAGCTGGTTGTAGTCCACCATCTTACCTCCATCTCTCCTCTGGCACAGGGCAGGCTGGTGCACTATTCTCAGCACTTTGTCCAGCTTGTGTACACCTTACACCTCCAAGGGGGACAGCACCCAGGGACACCTGCTCAGAAAGTGCACCCCTCCCAGCTTGGCATGCCTCTTTCACCCTACTGGCCACACCCCAGCAGCATCTTCTCTTGGGAAAGTGCCACCACTGGGAGGGATTTCTGACTTGGGTCATCCCGTTTGCCAGAAGTTCTGATACTTTTTACTCCTTCTGTATTTCTTTCTTATTTATTTAGGGACAGAGTCTCACTTTGTCACCCTTGGTAGAGTGCCATGGCATCACAGCTCACAGCAATCTCAAACTCTTGGGCTTAAGCGATTCTCTTGCCTCAGCCTCACAAGTAGCTGGGACTACAAGTGCCCACCACAATGCCTGGCTATTTTGTTGTTGTTGTTGTTGTTGTTGTTATTGTTGTTTAGCAGGCCTGCACTGGTTACAAACCTGCCGGCCCAGGTGTGTGTGGCTGGCACCCTAACTACTGAGCTATGGGTACTGAGCCTAGTAATTTAATCTTAACAGTGACCTTATGAGGTAGATACTAATAGTAATTGTTTTTTCAGATGAGGAAAATGAGGTTTGGAGAAAGTTTCACAGGCTCATAGAGCTTTTATGTGACTAAGTCTGGCTTGGAATTAGCCCACAGGTCTCCTAATTCTATGTCCTTAACTATTATATTACACTGGAGTTGTAAAATGGGAAATGGACATCAAAAAAACTCTTGATCAATCATATTAAATAACAACTGACAGATTCACATTAAGTCTTTTCTTTTGATTTCCACTTCTCAAGTTCATTGGGAATGGTACTTGGATTGCTTCCTGTTATAGCAACAAGTCACATAACATGATGTGAACAACTGAAAGATCACTTGCAGGCATCCTCAAACTATGGCCTGCCAGCCACATGCAGTACACCAAGGATATTTATCAGGCCCACCAGGTGTTTTTGCCACTGCTGCCTGTCATGCTTAGCAGCTGGGGGGCCACAGTCAGGCCCTCCAAAGGTCTGAGGGACAGTGAACTGGCCCCCTGTTTAAAAAGTTTGAAGATCCCTGGCTAGAGCAAAGATTGACAAAGCCTTCTTTGGGAACTAACAGCACCACTTATTAAAAATACTTGCTATCCTGACCTATGGAGATTCTTATTCAGCAAGTTTGGGACATGATTTAGGAATCTATATTTTAAATCTCCCCCAGAGGTCTGTATGTAATTTAGATCAGAGAATTCTAGTTCAGCTTCCTCCAGAGCTATTACATTGTTAATGTTTCAGTTTACTGAACTCTATTATTAAATTGTAATCTAAAGTCCTTAATTTTGAAACATCTCTTTAAGTAGATTTTAAAAGTTTGCTTAAAGAGATTAGTTTTTTAGCATTTGCTATGAAGGGATCAGTGTAGGGTCGCCCTGGCCTAAGCAATGATTTAATAGAAGGGTACTGTCATATTTTCTTCATTCAATCCTGTCTTTGTTTGCTTAGTATTTTTTTTTTTCCAGACAGGGTCTCAGTCTGTCCCCCAGACTAGGGTCGCAGTGTCATCATAGTGCACAGCAACTTCAAACTCTTGGGCTTAAGTGATCCTCTTGCTTTTAACCTCCTAAATTAGCTGCCATAATTCCCAGCTATTTTTTCTGTTTTTAGTAGAGATGTGGTCTTGCTCTTGCTCAGGGTGGTCTTTAACTCCTAAGCTCAAATGATCCACCCCCCTTGGCCTCCTAGAGTGCTGGGATTATAGGTTTGAGCTACCACACCAGGCCTCTTTTCATTCTATGTGTCTGAAAGTACATGGCTATGAAGCTTATGTATAAATCATCTCCCTCCACTTTTTATTACTATTACATTGATGGTGCTTTTGAGTTGGAGAAACAGAATGCTCCTACCTCCTTATACCCTGCACTTTCTCCAGCAAAATACAGAAACTCTGAATGAATCTTGAGTTAGAGGATAGAGTTACGGAGTTGGGGTTAGTGTGGCAACAGGGACTCCTGAATGCAAAGTCCCTGGTCTAAGAGGCTGTATTTAAGGGACGAGAACCCAAACTAGGTGAATAACTGACTAGATCATCACTCCAAATGGGGAGGGGGAGGGAAGGAAACATAAGGTGGCCGGATTTTAACATTGGTAAAGTAGGACACCATTGACGGGGGGTGGTGGTTGTTCTTAATTAAAAATTTGGTCTATATGGAGCAACAAAAATTTTCATAGAATGCAAAAATAGTATTGTAATATATATTTTTAAATTTCAACATAAGTACAATTTATAAATACAATACATTAAAAAAATGTATTCTTTCACATGTTTCTCATTTGAGTGAATTTTTTTTAGTAGATTGCTGTCATTGTTTAAAAGGTCATGAAATTTTTCACAAGAATTTGTTAAATTATATTTCACACATAAAATGGCTTTCAAAGTCTCAGCACTTAATTGTGATTTTTCTGATGTCCATACTTTATTTACCATAGAAAAAACGCATTCAGTCACAGCATTAGTTCCTGGGAAGGACAACACGTATCCCACAATTTTTAGTGCATTATTGTATGGAACATGGTTTGTTTCAAAATGATGAAATATTTCTAACCATTTGTTCTCTATTGTGATTTTTGCTGATGCCCAAGATTTAACCTTTCCCTTATCAATATTTTTTTAAATAATGATACCTCATAAGTCATAAGTGTCACTTACAAGGCCATTGCTAGACTTTTTGCTGCCACTATAAAATATAAATAATATGAGTACTGTCTGCTAAATTCATGAAATAAATAAATAAATTACTTACCTAAATTATCTGAATAGCTGATTTGTGGACATCACTTGTTTAACTAGCACTAGCATGCAGTATGATGTGTATCGTCTGAGAGACAGTTACAAAATGTTTTCATCCTTGCCAATGCCAAAAAATGCCGTTGTTCGTTAAGTACAAACAGTGGTGGCCAAATTCTAACAATTGATCAACAATGCGAACTTTGATAAGCGGTTCTTCATAATCAGTTCTCAATAATTATTTGTTACTATTAAAGTTTAACATTATAAAATTAACAAAAATAATATACAACTCATATCCTGACAAAATAACCACATGGCAGCCGAAAACTGTCTATTTCTTTCCTATTCTTCCACTGTTCCCTAGCTTGTTGTGTATTCTTTCCAAAAATCGGGACTTTTTAAAAATGCCACAGGATGCAGGGCAAATTGCTAAAAATTGGGACTGTCCCACCAAAAGCAGGATGTCTGGTCACCTTAAATTGGAAACAGGAAAACCAGAGTCAGGTCAAGGTGAGGGAAGAGAATTCTAAAGGCAGAGAAGAGCCTTAACCTAAAAGAATTTGGTAGGTGGCTAATAAATACTGAAGGTGGTGGGTTCAAACCCAGCCCCAGCCAAAAGTTGCAAAAAAAAAAAAAATGCTGAAAGTGCATTTTATCAGATACCCACAAACTAAGCTCTTGATGAAAAGAGTGTCCTGATGTTTTTCAGATGGCTGTATTTACAAAGATGAAGGAGATGGGGCTGTGATAAACCATGTTGATAAGAATTACCTGCTCTTTATTTATTGACTATAGAAATTGTTGGTGTACTATTAAAAGTATAATTGAACATAACAGTGCTCAGCTTCAGTTATTTATGTTACATTTATGAATTATTACCATCTCTCAGCAATGGAAGAATCAAAAAATATATTTTGCATATATTTAAAACCAATTTACTTCAACAGATTTAGAGACTATGGGCTTTTTTCATAGTAACAAATGAATTCTGAGCCAAAGACATTTGTTTTCTGCATCTATTAATATTCTCTCAGTGCCAGTAATTTTCAAAGTGCAAGCTGCTGGACATGGCCCTTAAAATCCACAACATCTAGAGTTTCCAGGTGGGGCGAGAGGACAGATCCTTGCTCTTTCACAGCATTTTTATTTCTTCTTTTGTGGAGTTTGGCTACCCACAATGGTGCTGCCTGAACTTTCATAGCATATTTATCAGATTACATAGAATTTGGAAATTGTGCTTATTCTGAGAGAATAAAAGTGTTTTGGAACTAAGCCATAGATTCAAAAAATAAGAGAAAGACCTAGCTGATATTTATGCCTGCAGTGGGAGAGATGCATAACGTAAGAAAGCCTATATAAACAATTTGCAGCAAGAATTTAACTTTTACAACAGGAAACTTAAGAAATAGGATAGACATTCCATAGAATTCTATAGTCAGGATTGGTTTTTCTGCATTCTTTAATTCTGATTGCAATAGATTAGCATTTTAGGGATATATATAAGACTGGAAAAAAAGATGAATCCTGAATTTCCTTAATACTTTGTTAATTAAGAACACTTTTTTTTGGGGGGGGGTCCAGTTAGTGTACTTGTGTGTGGAAGTGTATGTGCACTAATTCTTTATTCAATAAAGAAAAAATGTATTTTTTGTCAATTGTGATTATTACAAAGTTGACATTTCTATGTGCCATTTCAGTTACAATAATTATAAAGTAAGTCATATGATTAATGACCTAGAATATGATTTTTTATAAAAATCATGGAAACTATGCATATATTTAAAACAAATTTACTTCAACAGATTTAGAGACTATGGGCTTTTTTGTTACCTGGATATATTGTATAGGGGTGAAGTCTGGGCTTTTAGTATACCCACCATCTGAATAGTGTACCCTATTGAATAGTGTATCATCTGAATAGTGTACCTGTACCCAATAAATTATTGGGTAGCTTTCTCTTTTCTGAATGTCTAATGTCTCTTATACCACCATATGTGACCATGAATACCCATGCTTACCTCTCACTTATAAGGGAGAATATGAGGTATTTTGTTTTTTATTCTTGAGTTACTTCACTTAAGGTAATGGCTTCCAGTTCCATCCAAGTTACTATATTTCTTTTGGGGGGTCAGTAGTATGGGTGGGTGTCTGTGTGTATTTTCTTTACACACTCACCAGTTGATGGGCACTTAGGTTGATTTTATATCTTACAGCTTTGAAGTTGCTAATTATACTGTGATAAGTGCATGGGTTGTAGGTATTTATTTATTTTTTTTGTAGAGACAGAGTCTCACTTTATCACCCACAGTAGAGTGCCATAGCATCACAGCTCACAGCAATCTCCACCTCCGGGCCTTAGGCAATTCTCTTGCCTCAGCCTCCTGAGTAGCTGGGACTACAGGCTCCCGCCATAATGCCTGGCTATTTTTTTGTTGCAGTTTGGCCAGGGCCGGGTTGGAACCTGCCACCCTCGGTATATGGAGCCAGTGCCCTACCCACTGAGCACAGGCACTGCCCACAGGTATTTTTTTTTATGTAATGATTTCTTTTCCTTTGAATATAAATCTAGTTGTGATATTGCTGGCTCAGATGGTAAATCCCTTTTAGTTCTTTGGGAAATCTCCATAGTGTTTTCCATAGAGGTTGTACTAATTTACATTTCCACTAATGGCATGTAAGTGTTCCCTATTCAGTATATCCAAAACAACATCTATTATTTTTTCACTTTTTAATCAAAAAGTCAGGGGTAAGGTGGTATCTCATTGTGTTTTTGACTTGCATTTCCCTGATGATTAGAGATGTCAAGCATTTTTTTCATTTATTTGTTAGCCATTTGCATGTCTTCTTTTGAAAAATATCTGTTCATATGATTTTCCCACTTTTCAATGGGGCTGTTCTTTTCTTCTTGATTTGTTTGAGTTCCTGGTAGATTCTGGATATTTGCCTTTTGTTGGACATATAGTTTGTGTTTTCTCTCACTCTGTAGGTTGTCTATTGATTATTTCTTTTTTTTGATATTTTAAAAATTTTATTTATTCTTATTTATTATGAGTACATAATAGTTGTATACTAAATGTACTATTTTATTTATTTTTTTTCTTGTCTTTAGCAAGTTTTTGGAATAATATCAGGGTACATACAATAAGTTCACATCGCTTGCATTTGTTAGGTGGCGTCTGAGTTGCATTTGGCCCCTTCCCCAGGGAGTATGCCACACACTCCTACTTTGTGCCCCTTAAGTGGGAGTTTACTAACCCCCTCCACTTGAATTTGTGTTTTTCTCTCTTGTGATGTTGTGACATTTTGATTCATAAGAGTTTCTCAAAAACAGCAAACACAGAGGCAGCTTTATGGTGGAAGCCTGAGGTGGCTGAGTGCAAGGACAAGGCTTGTGTCCCAGGCCAGCTTAGTGTCCTCTGACTCATCCTTTTTAAAGACTTGGGAGAAAAGTTGCCTGTCCTTCAAGGACAAGGAGAAGACATTCATTATTCTTGCTTACCAAGTAAGCGAAAAAAGTGGCTTGGGTAAACATTGACATGGTAGAAATTTCTTTTAAAACATAATGAAATGAAAACAATCAATGCTCAGTAGGATCAGCACCCCATCTGTTTTGCTTCTTCCCAATGCTCATCAAGATTCCTAAATGTGGTTTGGACTTTGAGAATATCTGGAATCAGCCAAGCGCATTTTGAAGCATTGACATTATAGTCTGTGTTTCTCACGGCTTAGTTATACCTGTGACTGCGCGTTGGCCTCCAAGAAGAAGCTGGCAGCGCGTCCGGTTGAGACGGCACTTGCACCTCAGTCATTTGAAAGCCTTGTGGGTACTTGAGTGTGTGCGCGTGTGCATTATGTATGCGTGTGTGTGTGCGCACTTTGTCTTTGTTTCTGATTATAAAGATAATAATGTTCAGTATTGCAACACTGGAAAATAAAGATTAAGAAGCAGAAATGAACATTTATAATCCAATTATTCAGAAATAAGCACTCTTAATATTGTCATGTAAACACATGAAGGACTTTATATATGTGTATATATATCCATGCTTGCACACACACACATATGTCTTTTAAAAAATCTAGTGAGGAAAATATTGAATTTACATTTAGAATACTGATCGTTTTTGGTAGCATTATATCCTGACTGGGTTTTTTTTTTTTTTTTGGTTTTTCCATTCTTTTTATTTATTTATTTTTTCATATACATGTGTTTACTAGGTTTCCACTTTTTGCCTTCACAAAATCAAAAAGGCTTAAAATTTAACAACAATAACAATGTCTAAGATAAAGACTAGAAACAAAAACCTCATAAAGAATGAATGAAGATAAATACATTCATGAAAGAATCTTTTATTTTTATTTATAAATATTAGTTGTCTCTTTTCTGAAACTTTGGGGAAAAAATAATAAGCAGAAGTTAATTGATGACTCTGTACTGAACCTCAGAGTCAAAGTACTCTACAATGGACATACTCTTCTTTGACAATGTGAATGTTACTTTCTTTGCATTACTATTATTATTATTGCTTAATACTTCATTGCAGCAATCATCTGATTTCTTTTATGAATGTATTTGTCTACTGATTATTTCTTTTGCTGTGCACAAATGCCTTAATTAAGTCTAATGTGTGTGTGTGTGTGTGTGTGTGTGTAATTAGCATTTGCTTTTGGAGTTTTAGTATAAATTCTTTGCCTAGGCCAATGTACGGAAGTTTGCCCTGGGGTTTTTTCCTAGAATTTTTATTGTTTCAGGTGTTACATTGTCTTTTATCCACCTCAAGTTAATTTTTGTATATGGTAAAAGATAGGGATCAAGTTTTATTGCTCTGCATATGGCTATCCAATTTTTCCTGCACCATTTATTGAATAGAGTGTCCTTCCTCTGTGTATATTTTTGTCAGTTTTGTCAAGTATCACTTAGATGTAGGTATATGGTTTTATTTCTGGGATCTCTATTTTTTTATTGCAATAGATTCAGGGGGTACATAGATGAATTGTATAATGCTGGAGTCAGAGAATTTAGTGTAGTTATCACCAGAATAGTGTACAGTGTACCCTGTAGGTAATGTTCTATCCCTCACTCTAGTCCTAAAACTCACCCTTCTTAGGTTCCAATGTCCATCACATCACTTTATGACCATATGTACTCATTGGTTAGCTCTCACTTGTGAGATCATAAAGTATTTGCTTTTTCATTTCTGAGATACTTTGTGAAGGATAATGGTCTCCAGTTTCATCCAAGTTGCTGCAAAAGACACTATCTCATTCCTTTTTAAGACTGAGTAGTACTCTATGTAAACGTATTGTGTGTTCCACATTTTCTTTCCTTATCAGTTGATGGACACTTAGGTTAATGCCATAGCTTTGCTATTGTGAATTATACTAATTATACTGCAATAAACACTGGGGTGCAGGAGTCTTTGGATATAATGAATTATTTTCCTTTGGGTAGATACCCAGGGGTGGTATTGTTGCATCAAATGGTAGATCTGTTTTTAGTTCATTGAGGAATCTCCATCTGTTTCCCATAGAGATTGTACTAAACTTCTACCAATAGTATATAAATGATCTCTTTTCACCACATCTATGTTAGCATCTATTATTTTTTGATTTATTAATAATGGAAATTCTGAAAAAGGAAAGGTGGTATCTCATTGTGGTTTTAACTTGCATTTCCTTGATGATTAGTGATGTTGTATTTATTGGCCATTTGCATATCATCTTTTGGAAAAAATCTGTTTATGCTTTTGGGTGGGGTTGTTTTTTCTTGATGTTTTGTTTGAGTTCTTTGTGGATTCTGGATAGTAGTCCTCTTTAAGATGTACAGTTTTTATCCCATTCTGTAGATTGTCCGTTTACTCTTCTTTTGTTTTGGGGGAAATGTTTTTGTTTAATTAAGTCCCCTTTATTTTTGTTGTTGCTATATTTGCTTTTGGGGTCTTAGTCATAAGTTCTTTGCTTAAGCCAATGTCCAGAAGAATTTTTCCTATGTTTTCTTTTAAAATTGTTATGATTTTTGGTCTTACACTTAAGTCTTTAATCCATCTTGAGTTAACTTTTGTACATAGTGAGAGATAGGGATTAAGTTTCATTCTTCTATATGTGGCTATCAAATTTTTCCAACATCATTTATTGAATATAGTGTTCTTTTCCCAGTGTATATTTTTGTCTGCTTTGTCAAAAATCAGTTGTTTGTAGGTATATGGTTCTATTTCTAGGTCCACTATTCTGTTGGATTGATTTATGTATCTTCTTTTATAGCAATACAATAATGTCATGGTTACTATAGATTTGTAGAAGAGTTTGAAATTGGGTGATCTGATGCTTTCAGATTTGAACTTTTTACTTAGGATTATTTTGGCTATTCAGTCTCTTTTTTTATTTCATGTGAAATTTATGAGTATTTCTTCTAATTAAGTAAAAAATACATTGGTATTTTGATGGGAATTGCATTTTGTGTATAAATAACTTTAGATAGCATGGACATTTGAACAATATTGATTCTTCTGATCCATGAACATGGGATATTTTTCCATTTGTTTGTGTCATCAATAATTTCTTTCATAGTTCTCCTTGTGGAGATCTTTCACCTCCTTGGTTAAGTATAATCCCAGGTATTCTATGGTTTTGCAGCTATTGTAAATGGTATTGAGTTCTTGATTTGGTTCCAAGCTTGACTGTTTTTAGTATTTAGAAATACTACTGATTTGTGTACATTAATTTTATAATCTGAGACATTATTGAACTTATTTATCAATTCTAGGAATCTTTTGGAGGTGCCTTTAAGGTTTTCCAGACAAGATCGTAACTTTAGCAAAACTTTCTCTTTTCTGACTTGGCTATCTTTTATTTCAATGTCTTATCTGATCTGCCTAGGACTTTCAAAATGATGTTGAATAGAAGTGATAACACTGGGCATACTTATCTTCATCCAGTTCTTAGTGATAATAGTGGGCATCATTGTCTTATTCCAGTTCTTAAGGAGGAATGCTTTTAATTTTTCCCTACTCAGTATGACATTGGCTCTGGATTTGTCATATATGGTTTTAATTGTTTTGAGGTATATTTATTCTGTGCCAAGTTTTTTGAGGGTTTCTATAATGAAGCAGTGCAGTATTTTATTTAATGCTTTTTCTGCATATGTTAAAATGATCGTATGGTTTTTATTTTTAATTCTGTTTATGTGGTAAATCAAACTTATTGATATGTGTATGTTGTGTCCTTGGGATGAAACACACTTAACCAGGGTGAATTAATTAACTTTTTGTTGTGCCGTTGGATTTGGTTTTCTACTATCATACTATAGACAGTCCCCAAGTTCTAACCATCCAATTTAATGTATAACTTGCACTTATGAATGGAGGCTATTACAGTTAAGTCCCTGATTTACTGGTAATCTATTATAGCTAATAAGTAAATGTACCTTTTCCAACTTAGATACAAATTAAAGAACAATCCTACAGAACCTGTCTTGTTCATAACCAGAGGACAGGTCATATTCTGTTGAGGATTTAGTTTGCCAGTATTTCATTCAGGATTTTTGCATATATATTCTTATATGTAGTTTTCTTTTTTTGTTGTATCTTTTCCTGCCTTTGGTATCAGGGTAATACCGGCTTTGTAGAATGAATTAGGGAGAAGTCCTTCCTCTCAATATTGTGGGGGCAGTTTTAGTATAATAGGTGCTACTTCTTATTTGTAGATCTGGTAGAGTTCAGCTGTGAATCCTGGGTTGTAAATGATGTTTTTGCCTATTTTCTATGTAGAATATTTGAATACCAAGTACATGGTCTATCTGCCATCTGCAATGGCTGATATCCTTACTTCACTTCCTAAAATTTATTTATTTTATTTTTTAACATACCATTTTAAAAGAATTTTTTTTAGAGCAGGGTCAGGCTCATGATGTAATTAAAAAGAAAGTATGAGGTAGCACCTGTGGCTCAGTGAGTAGGGCACTGGCCCCATATGCCAAGGGTGGCATGTTTGACCCTGGCCCCTGCCAAACTGCAACAACAATAAAACATACTAAGAGTGATAAAGTGAGACTCTGTGTCTAAAAAAATAAATAAAAAATAATGCAAAATCTTAGTCACCAAAAAAAAAGGAAGGTACACAGATTTCCCATATAACTCCTACCACTACACATGCACCCTTTTTCATCATCAACCTTCCTCACCAGAGCGAAACATTTGTTGCAATTGATGAACCTACATTGACACATCATTATCACTCACAGTCTGTAATTTATACTAGGGTTCATTTTATAGATTTGAAGAAGTGCATGTATCCACAGCATATTATACACAGATGTTGTATAGCTACCATCAAAGTATTGCAAAGAGTAGTTTATATGCCCTAAAAACTTTGGTACTTTGCTTATTTACCCTTTCTTACCTCCTAACAACTGGTCCTTTTTTACATTTGCCTTGTCCAGAATGTCTTATAGTTGGAATCACATAGCGTGGTGGTTTTTCAGTTTGGCTTTCTTCACATAGTAATAGGCATTTAAAATTACTCCATTTTTAAATAGATTAATAGCTCATTCTCTTTGAGTGATTAATAACATTCTATTATCTTTATGTACAAAAGTTTATCCATTCATCTGTTGAAGGGCATCTTGGTTTCTTCTAAGTTTTGGCAAATACAAATAAAGCTACTATAAAGATCTGTCTTCAGGTTTTTGTATGGACATAAGTTTTTATTTTATTTGGTTAAATATCAAGGGGCATGGCTTGGCGCCTGTGGCTCAAGTGGCTAAGGTGCCAGCCACATATACCTAAGGTGGCAGGTTCGAATGCAGCCCAGGCCTGCCAAACAACAATGATGGCTGCAACAACAACAA
>NW_003852673.1:101908-138942 GCF_000181295.1 Otolemur garnettii | reverse complement strand
AAAAAAAAAAAAGAAAGAAAAAAATATATCAAGGGGCATGACTGCCAGATTGTATAGTTAAGAATATGTTCAGTTTTGTAAGAAACTGCCACATTTTTTCCCAACACGGTTGTACCATTTTGCATTTACACCAGCAGTGGATGAGAGTTCCTATTAATACACATCCTTGTCAGCATTTGGTGGCATCAGCATTCCGGATTTCAGCCATCTAGTAAGTGTGTATTAGTTTACCATAGTTGTTTAAAATTTTTATTTCTCTGATGATGTGGAGTAGTAGTATATGACTATGATGTGGAGTGTGAAATTTTGCATGCAAATTTGCCATCTATCTTTTTCTTTGGTGGAGGATGAGGGGAACAATTATCTGTTTATCTTCTTTGGTGAGGCATCAGAGTCTTTGGAATACTTTTTCTAGATCAGATTGTTTGTTTTATTATTGTTAAACTTTAAGAGTTCTTTGTATATTTTTGATAATAGTCCTTTATCATAGGTGTCTTTGGCAGTATCTCTCCCAATGTGTAGCATGTCTTCTCATTCTCTTGACATTGGCTTTCACAAAGTAGACATTTTTAATTTTTATAAGGACTACTTTATCAATCTTTCTTTTATGAATCATGCCTTTGATGTAGTAAGTAAAAAGTCATCACCATATGCAAGATAATCTAGGTTTTCTGTCTTCTAGTTTTATGGTTTACATTTAGGTTTGTGATCTATTTTGAGTTAAATTTTGTTAAATATGCACTATCTATGTGTTGATTTTTTCCCCATTTTTTATTGTTGGGAATTCATTGAAGGTACAAGAAACCAGGTTACATTAATTGCATTTGTTAGTAGAGTCCTTCTTAGAATTGTGTCTTGCTCCCCGAAGGTGTGTCACAAACTGAGACCCCTAGCCCTTCCCTCTTTCCCTCTCTCTGCTGTCCCCTTTCCCCACCCTCCTCCTTCTCGCTCTGCTCTCCCCTTCCCCCATCCGCACCATGTACTAAGTCATTAATTGTCCTCATATGAGAACTTAAGAACATAGGATTCATGCTCCTCCATTCTTGTGATGCTTTACTAAGAAAAATGTGTTCCACTTCCATCCAGGTTATTAAAAAGGATGTAAAGTTTCCATCTTTTTTAATGGCTGAGTAGTATTCCAGGGTATATTTGTACCATAGCTTGTTAATCCATTCCTGGGTTGGTGGGTATTTAGGCTATTTCCACATTTTGGCAATTGTAAATTGAGCTGCCATAAATATTTCAGTGCAATTTGTCCTTATGATAAAAGGATTCTTTTCTTTCTGGGTAGATGCCAAGTAATGGGATTGCAGGATCAAATGGGAGGTCTAGCTTGAGTTCTTTGAGTGTTCTCCACACTGCCTTCCAAAAAGGCTGTATTAGTTTGCAGTCCCACCAGCAGTGTAAAAGTGCTCCTTTTTCTTCACATCTATGCCAGCATCTGCAGTTTTGAGATTTTGTGATGTGGGCCATTCTTGCTGGGGTTAGATGATATCTCAGGGTGGTTTTGATTTGCATTTATCTCATAATTAGGGACACTGAGCATTTTTTCATGTTTGCTAGCCATTTGTCTGTCTTTTTTAAAGAAGGTTCTATTCATCTCTCTTGCCCATTGATATAATATATGGGATTGTTGGCTTTTTTCATGTGGATTAATTTGAGTTTTCAATAGATCCTAGTTATCAAGCTTTTGTCTGATTCAAAATATGCAAACATCCTTTCTCATCATGTAGATTGCCCATATGCTTTGGTGCCTCCTTAGCTGTACAGAAGCTTTTCGGTTTTATTAAGTCCCATTTGCTTATTTTTGTTGTTGTTGCAATTACCATAGAAGTCTTCTTCATTTAGTCTTTCCCCAGACTGATATCATCAAGTGTTTTACTATGCTTTCTTTGAGGATTTTCATCATTTCATTCCTTAAATTTAGGTCTTTTATCCATCTTGAATCAATTTTTGTGAGTGGAGAAAGGTGCAGCTCTAGTTTCCATGTTTTACATGTGGATATCCAGTTCTCCCAACACCATTTATTGAATAGGGAGTCTTTCCCTCAGTGTGTATTCTTATTTGGTTTATCAAAAATTAGGTATTTGTAAGATGTTAGTTTCATTTCCTCGTTTTCTATTCTATTCCAAATGTCTATATCTCTATTTTTGTGCTAGTATTATACTGTTTTGACCACCATTGCCTTGTAGGACAGCCTCAAGTCTGGTAGGCTAATGCCCCCAGGTTTGTTTTTATTACTAAGAACTGCCTCAGCTATATGTTTTTTTTTCCTGTTTCCACACAAAACAAAGAATTATTTTTTCTAAGTCTTGAAAGTATGATGTAGGTATTTTGATAGGGACGGCCTTGAATCTGAAGATTGCTTTGGGAAGTTTAGACATTTTAACAATGTTGATTCTTCCCAGCCACGAGCATGGCATGTTCTTCCATTTGTTAATATTTTGTGCTATTTCTTTTCTCAGGGTTTCATAATTTTCTTTATAGAGGTCCTTTACCTCTTTTGTTAGGTATATTCCTAGGTATTTCATTTTCTTTGAAGCTATGGTAAAGGGAGTTGTGTCCTTAATTAGCCTCTCATCTTGGTTGCTATTGGCGTATACAAAGGCTATTTGTGGACATTGATTTTATATCCTGAGACATTACTGTATTTTTTCATGACTTCCAGGAGTCTTATGGTTGAGTCTTTGGGTTTCTCTAAGTATAAGATCATATCGTCAGCAAAGAGGGGTAGAGTTTGACCTCCTCTGCTTCCATTTGGATGCCCTTTATTTCCTTGTCTTGCCTAATTGTATTGGCTAGAATTTCCAGTGCTATGTTGAATAGTATTGGCGATAGAGGTCAATCTTGTCTAGTTCCAGTTCTAAGTGGAAAAGCTGTCAGTTTTACTCCACTTAGTAAAATATTAGCTTTGGGTTTGTCATAGATGGCTTCGTTCATTGAAGTGTGCCACCTATGCCTGTACTCTTCAGTGTTCTAATTAGAAAGGATGCTGGATTTTATTAAATGCTTTTTCTGCATTTATTGAGAGGATAACATGGTGTTTGTTTTTGCTTCTGTTGATACAGTGAATAATGTTTATGGATTTGCGTATGTTAAACCAGCCTTGCATCCCTGGGATGAAACCTACTTGATCATGATGTATGACATTTTTAATGATAAGCTGTAATCTATTGGCTAGGGTTTTTTTTGAGAATTTTTGCATCTATATTCATTAGTGAAACTGGTCTGAGCTTCTATTTTTTAGTTGGTCTTTTCCTGGTTTTGGTATCAGGGTGATGTTTGCTTCATAGAATGTGTTGTGGAAGATTCCTTCCTCCTCAACTTTTTGGAATAATTTCTGTAGTATGGGAATAAACTGCTCTTTGGCGGTTTGATAGAATTCTGGAGTGAAGCACTCTGGATCAGGGCATTTTTTTCTTGGAAGATTTTTTATTGCTCCTTTGATCTCAGTGCTTGAAATTGGTTTGTTTAGGAGTTCTATTTCTTCCTGGCTAAGTCTAGGGAGAGGGTGTGATTCTAAATATTGATCCATTTCCTTCACATTGTCAAATTTCTGGGCATAGGGTTTCTTGTAGTATTCAGAGATAATCTCTTGTATCTCTGTGACATGTGTTGTTATTTCCCCTTTATCATTTCTGATTGAGGTTACTAGAGATTTTGCTTTTCTATTTCTAGTTAGTCTGACCAAAGGTTTATTTATTTTATTTATTTTTTTCAAGAAACTAACTCCTTGTTTCATTAATTTTCTGAATGATTCTTTTGTTTTCAATTTCATTGATCTCTGATTTAATTTTGGCTATTTCTTTTCTTCTGCTGGGTTTAGGCTTAGATTGTTCTTATTTTTCCAATTCCATAATATAGCTTCTGAGTTTGTTGATGTGTTCTCCTTCTGTTTTTTGTATGTAGGCATCTAAAGTGATAAATATTCCTCTCAGGACTGCTTTTGCTGTATCCCACAGGTTTTGGTAGCTTATGTCTTCATTGTAGTTATGCTCAAGGGAGTTAATGATTTCCTCTTTTATTACTTCCTGTACTCAACTGTTATTCAGTATAAGGTTGTTAAATTTCTATGCCTTTGTGTGGGATTGAAAATTTTTGTTGGAGTTGAGTTCCACCTTTAGTGCCTTGTGGTCTGAGAAGATACAAGGCAAAATTTTAATTCTTTTGATTCTGTTGAGGTTTGTTTTGTGTCCTAGGATGTGATCCATTTTGGAGAATATTCTATGGGGTGATGAGAAGAATGTATATTCTTTAGCTTTGGGATACAGTCTTCTATATACATCTATCAAGCACAGTTGTTCCAGGCCAGTGGTTCTCAACCTTCCTAATGCCACAATGTATTTGCATTGTTACAAAGGGGTTGCTACCCACAGGTTGCTACCCTGCTGTTCTAGGGTCTCATTTAAGCCCCTTATATCTTTGTTGAATTTCTGTTTAGAGGATATGTCCAGCTCTGTAAAAGGAGTGTTAAAGCCCCCTATTATTATGGTGTTATAGGATATCATATTGCTCAGACTAATTAAGGTCTTTTTCAAGAATCTGGGAGCATTTAAGTTGGGTGCATAAATATTTAGAATTGAAATGATTTCTTGTTGCATTATTCCCGTGACCAATATGAAGTGTTCATCTTTATCTTTTTTGACTTTAGTTGCTTTAATACGCTTGTATCTGAAAATAAGATTGCAACCCCTCTTTTCTTCTGAATTCTGTTTGCCTGAAAGATTATCTTCCAACCCTGAACTCTGAGTTTTAATTTGTCTTTTGAGGCTAGGTGTGTTTCCTGCAGACAGCAAATGGATGGCTTGTGTTTTTAATCCAATTGGCCAGGCTATGCCTCTTCAGTGGGAAATTCAAGCCACTAACATTTATTTAGATAATTGATAAGTGTGGTTGTGTTCTGTTAATCGTATTTTGTGAAAGTCCATTGCTTAGTTTTATCTTTTGCATCATTGTGGAAGCTAGGTTCTGTCCTTTAATTTCTGGGTGCTTTCTTTGCTGATGGTCCATTGTGATGGTCAGTATATAGAACAGGTTAAAGTATTTCCTGTAGAGCTGGTCTTGTTGTGGCAAATTTCCTCAATGTTTGCATATCAGTAAAAGATTTGATTTCTCCATCAATTTTAAAGCTTAGCTTAGTGGGATATAAAATTCTGCGCTGGAAATTGTTTTGTTTAAGTAGATTAAAGGTAGACGACCATTGTCTTCTGGCTTTAAAAGTTTCATTAGAGAAGTCTGTAGTCACCCTGATGGATTTGCCTGTGTAAGTCAATTGGTGCTTACTCCTGGCAGCTTGCAAAATCTTTTCTTTTGTCTTGACTTTGGACAGGTTCATCACAATGTAATGGAGATGCTCTAATAGAGTTGAGGTGATCTGGGGTCTGATATCCCTCTGAAAGGAGTGTGTCATAATATTTGGTGATATTTTGGAAATTTTCATTTGTAATATTCTCTAGTATGTCTTCTATTCCTCTGGGGCATTCTTCCCCTTCTGGGATACCTATAGCTCATATGTTTGAACACTTCATAAAATATTCATTTTTTTTTTGAGACAGATTCTCACTTTGACACCCTTGGTAGAATACTGTGGCATCATAGCTCATAGCAGCCTCAGACTCTTAGGCTCAAGCGATCCTCTTGCCTTAGCCTCCTGAGTAGCTGGGACTATAGGTGCCTGCCACAATTCCCAGATATTTTTTTAGAGATGGGGTCTTGCTCTTGCTCAGGCTGTTCTCAAACTCATGAGCTCAAGCAGTCCACCTGCCTGGGCCTCTGAGAGTGCAAGAATTACAGGCATGAACCACCACACCCAGCCCTGACAGTGACTTTAAAATCACTAGGTTAGGCATATTTTCCTTGAACCTGGCAATAGTACAGATATGTAATTGTTCAATCTTGGAATATTTATCAGTTTTAATCTTTTATACACTTTTAGATTTTAAGGTAAACATATAAAATTCAGAGTCATATAATAAGGTTGAATACTTGCAGAAGATCTGTTAATTTTTCCTCTTTTTTTATTGTTGGGGATTCATTGAGGGTACACAGAAGCATGTTACATTAATTGCTTTTGTTAGATAAGGACCTTCTTATATTTGTGTCCCACCCCCAAAAGATGAACCCTATCCACTGACTTCCCCTAACCTCCCTCCTTCCCTTTCTCAACTCTCCCTGTCCCCTACCCCCCACTATGTACTAGGACCTTAATTGTTCTCATATCAGAATTGACTACATAGGGTTCTTAACATGACTAATTTTTTTAAAATTTCTTATAGCATAACTATATACATTAATGCAATCATGGGGTACAGTGTGCTGTTTTCATATACATTTTGAAATACTCTCATCAAACTGGTTAACAGAACCTTTATGTCATTTTCTTAGTTATTGAGTCAAGACATTCATACTCTGCTTTTAGAAAGATTCACTTGTACCTTGTAAGATAAACCATATAGGTGACTCCACCAATCACCCTCCCTCCCCCCATCAACCTCCCTCTCTTCCCTTCTCCCAACCCCTTCCCATATTTTAAGGCTATAATTAGGTTATCACATTCCTATAAAAGCTATGAATTAGTTTCAAAATAGGGCTGTGTACATTGGATACATTTTCTTCCATTCTTGAGATACTTTACTGAGAAGATTTTCTAATTCCATCCATGTAAACATGAAGGAGGTAAAGTCTCCATCTTTCTTTAGGGCTGCATAGTATTCCATAGTGTACATATACCACAATTTATTGATCCATTCGTGGGTTGATGGGCATTTAGGTTTCTTCCGTGACCTAGCAATTATGAATTGGGCTGCAATAAATATTCAGATACAAATATCTTTGTTGTAATTCAATTTTTGGTCTTCTGGATATATACCTAATAAAGGAATTGCAGGATCAAATGGCAAGTCTATTTTTGGTTCTCTCAGTGTTCTCCAGATGTCTTTCCAAAAGGAACGAATTAATTTGCATTCCCACCAGCAGTGCAGAAGTGTTCCCTTTTCTCCACATCCATGCCAACATTTGTGGTTTGGGGATTTTGTGATATGGGCTAATCTTACTGGGATTAGGTGTTACCTCAAAGTAGTTTTGATTTGCATTTTTCTGATGATTAAGGATGGAGAACATTTTTTCATATATCTGTAGGCCATGCGCCTATCTTCTTTAGAGAAATTTCTCTTCAAGTCCCTTGCCCACCCTGAGATGGGATCACTTGTTTTTTCCTTGCTAATATGTTTGAGTTCTTTGTGGATTCTCGTTATTAAACCTTTGTCGGTGGCATAACCAGCAAATATCTTCTCCCATTCTGAGGGCTGCCTACCCACTTTATTTACTGTATTCTTGGCTATGCAGAAGGTTTTTAGTTTGATCATGTCCCAAAAGTGTATTTTTGACATTGCTTCAATTGACCAAGCAATTGCTTCATGCCCGAGCATGAAATTTTCGCCCAAGCCGATTTCTTCAAGTGTTTTCCCTACGCTTTCTTCTAGTATTTACATAGTTTCATGTCTTAAGTTTAAATCTTTAATCCAGTGAGAGTCTATCTTAGTTAGTGGTGAAAAGTGTGGGTCTAGTTTCAGTCTTCTACAGGACACCATCCAGTTAGCCCAGCACCATTTGTTAAATAGGGAATCTTTTCCCCACTCAACATTTTTAATTGGCTTGTCAAGGATCAGATAATGGTAGGTGGCTGGATTCATCTCTTGGCTGTCTATTCTGTTTCATACATCTACCTCTCTTTTTTTGTGCAAGTACCATGCTGTTTTGGTCACTATCAATTTGTATAGCCTGAGGTGTGGTAACGTAATTCCTCCTACTTTGTTTTTGTTCCTGAGTAATATCTTTGCTATTTGAGGTTTTTTCTGATTCCATATAAAATGAAGTATTATTTTTTCTAGATCTTTAAAGTATGACAGTGGAGCATTAATGGGGATTGCATTAAAATTATATATTACTTTGGGTAGTATCGACATTTTAACAATGTTGATTCTTCCTAGCCATGAGCATGGTATGTTTTTCCATTTGTTAACATTTTCAGCTATTTCTTTTCTTAGCATTTCATAGTTCTCTTTATAGAGATCTTTTGCATCCTTTGTTAGGTAAACTCCCAAATATTTCATCTTCTTTGGCACTACTGTGAATGGAATAGAGTCCTTGACTGTTTTTTTGGCTTGCCTGCTGTTGGTGTATATAAAGGCTACCGATTTATGAGTGTTGATTTTGTAATCTGAGATGCTGTTGTATTCCTTGATTACTTCTAGGAGTTTAGTAGTAGAATCCCTGGTATCTTCCGGATATACAATCATATCATCTGTGAAGAGTGAAAGTTTAATCTCTTCTGACCCTATATGGATGCCCTTGATGGCTTTTTCTTCCCTGATTGAGATGGCTAAAACTTCCATTACAATGTTAAAGAGCAATGGAGACAATGGGCAACCTTGCCTCGTTCCTGATCTGAGTGGAAATGATTTCAACTTAACGCCATTCAATACAATATTGGTAGTGGGTTTGCTGTAGATGGCCTCTATCAGTTTAAGAAATGTCCCTTCTATACCAATTTTCTTAAGTGTTCTGATCATGAAGAGATTCTGGATATTATCTAACACTTTTTCTGTGTCAATTGAAAGAATCATATGGTCTTTGTTTTTTAATTTATGTGATGAATTACATTTATAGATTTACATATGTTGAACCATCCTTGAGATCCTGGGATAAAACCCACTTGGTTGTGGTGTATAATTTGTTTGATGTGTTGCTGGATTCTGTTGGTTAGGATTTTGTTGATTATTTTTGCATCAACATTCATTAGTGATATTGGTCTATAATTTTCTTTTCTTGTTGGGTCTTTCCCTGGTTTGGGGATCAGGGTGATGTTAGCTACATAGAATGCGTTGGGTAGTGTTCTGTCTTTTTCTATGTTTTGGGAAAGGTTGAGTAATATAAGTACTAGTTCCTCTTTAAAAGTTTGGTAGACTTCTGATGTGAAGCCATCTGGTCCTGGGCTTTGCTTTTTAGGGAGATTTTGTATAGGTGATGCTATTTCAGAGCTGGATATAGGTCTGTTCAACAATTCCACTGCATTCTGGCTAAGTCTTGGGAGATGACGTGCTTCCAAGTATTGGTCAATTTCCTTCAGGTTGTCATGTTTCTGGGAATAAAGTTTCTTATAGTATTCATTAAGGATTTTTTGAATTTCTAAAGGGTCTGTTGTTATTTCATCTTTACTGTTTCTGATTGATGAGATTAGAGACTTTATTATTTTTTTCTTAGTTAGGTTGGCCAAAGGTTTATCAATTTTGTTGATTTTTTTCAAAAAAACTACTTTTTGATTTGTTGATCTGTTCTATAATCCTTTGGTTTTCAATTTCATTCAATTCTGCTCTAATTTTGGTTATTTCTTTTCTTCTGCTGGTTTTGGGATTGGAATGTTCTTCCTTTTCCAGTTGCTTGAGATGTCTGATTAAGTTGTTAACTTCCTCTCTTCCTGTTCTCTTGAGGAAGGCTTGCAGTGCTATAAATTTCCCTCTTAGGACTGCCTTTGCGGTATCCCAGAGGTTCTGATAACTCGTATCTTCATTGACATTTTGTTCTAAAAATTTGGTAATTTCCTTCTTGATCTCATTTCTGACCCATCTATCATTCAGCATAAGGTTATTTAGCTTCCATATTTTTGTACGAGCATGCAGATTCCTGTTGTTGCTGAGTTCAACTTTTATTCCATGATGGTCCAAGAAGATGCATGGAATAATTTATATTACTTTAAATTTGCTGAGGTTAGATTAGTGGCCTAGGATGTGATCAGTTTTGGAGTATGTTCCATGGACTGATGAGAAAAATGTGTATTCAGTTTTGTTAGGATGAAATGTTCTGTAGATGTCTGATAAGTCCAGAAGTGGAATAGTTAAATTTAAACTTAAGATTTCTCTGCTAAGCTTCTTATTGGAGGATCTGTCCAACACTGATGAGGGGGTGTTAAAATCTCTGACTATGATGCAGCTAGGGGAGATCAAATTGCTCATGCCAGTTAGTCTCTTTTATAAATTGAGGTGCATTCTGGTTGGGTGCATAGATATTGATAATTGAGATCTCATCATATTGAGTATTGCCCTTAACAAATATAAAGTGGCCATCTTTATCTTTGGTTACTTTTGTTGGTTTAAAACCTATTGTATCTGCAAATAAAATTGCAACACCTGCTTTTTTTCTGCTTTCCAGTTCAGCAGGTCTCTTTACTTATGAAAGTTATCACCGTTCTGCCTGAGGCTGCTGTCCAGAACTTCTGGTTGCCCAGAGCAACGGGGCTGGAATGGCATTAGTTCACAGCTCAGGATGCCACTGTTGCTGCATTGGCTTCCTCTGAGCCAATTTTCTTCTCCTCATGCCTGTGTCATAGTCAGCACAGAGCAGCACCAGCTCTTTCTCCCTCCACTTCTCTCAAGGAGATGCTCAAGAATCTGGAATCCATAGGTAACAAACCTCCAGACCTCGGAGTGGGTGGGTAGGGACTCCTCAGAGTTCAATGTTGCAGGTGGGGAATATATATAGTTTTATACAGTTTTACAGTTTTATGCCTGCCAGGAGGGTGCCATGGCATGCCAGCAGGAGTAGGACTTCCAGTTTTTAGGAGATCTCTCTCGTGGGATAGAGTGGGAGGAAGTTTGAACTTGGCTTGCTTATTTGCATGGAATAAACTGCGAGCCCTTGTTGTGGGGGAGGGGACTCCCATCCACTTGGTGGTGGATTTTGTACCTTTTGGTTGTATTTTTGGGGTCACAGCTCACCTCAGGAAGGTTGAAGTGCACTCTTCAATCCTCTCTCTTGGCTCTGCTCAAAACTATCAGCTCCCTTGCTAAACTTCTGTCCTTTAAGCTTCCTTCTGGATGGGGACTTCTGTAAAAAGCTGGCTACAGTCCACCATCTTGGCTCCGCCCCCCAACATGATTGATTTTTAAGGGTACAAGGATGTGGCCTGAAGGCCTGTACCTGGGTTCCTAAATTTCAGTCCCTGATTTTGTCAGGGAGAAGTGTGTTGGCTCTGATAGAGTAGCTGTGTTAGCAGTACTGGGGATGGCCGGTGAGCAGGGAGCTCACAGTTTGAGCACTCCTTTAGTCTATTGCAGGTCTTTAAGAGGAAAGGTTTAAGCCCCACTCTCTGGGGAAATCTCAGTGTAGTGGATGCACCAACAGAGGGAAAGTGACCACTCTTGAGATCCCTGGCTCAATCATCTCTCTTGGCAGCCATGGATGTGGAAGGGGAAAGAGAGGAAAAGAGTCTGAATGGAGAAAAACTGCTCATCTCTATCCATTTCTTTGCAAGTAAGCCCACCTGGAATGTCCAGGGTCTGGGGTCACTCAGATTGCCTGGGACTCATTGGCCCCTGTGTTTCCTATGGTCTGGGCCAGGATAGGAAATTGTGTGGAAATGTATAAGACAAAAACTGAAGGGTTGAAGCCTACTGGGGAGAACAAAGGCTGATGGCAGGTGGGGAAGCAATATGGCACCTGCTGTCTTGACTTGAGTGTATGGTGACTGGAAGTGACCCAAATTACAGGCAGCTTGGTGCTTTGCTCTCAAAAAAGTCTCAGTTACTGGCAGCAGTGACTTTTGGGTTACTGAGGATAGAAAGGCTCTCCAGCAGTTTGGTAGCCTGCTGACTGCCAAAGATATAAGGGAAGGAGAAGGAAGTTGCTCCATTTACCCTTTTTATTGGACTCCAAGCCTCTTAGGGTTTGATATATTTAAACTATGCTGCCAAAATTTGTCATTTCTCTGGACAATTATTAGTGAGCTTATTGGTTGATAGTACTTAAGTGATAATAGAAATTTTAGTCTGTTTGTTATACTTTATACTTTTATAGGCTTCCTGTTATTTTTTCAAAATGTTCTGGCCTTGTTTAGTCATTATAATTATTTCCTGTGACATTTTGTACTTTTGTGTCTAAGTGTAAAAGAAAGTGATCAATTTTCTCATGGCTCCTCAATTATTTGTAACCAATTTACAAATAAATTGGTTTTACTTTGTTTTGGTTTGACAAACATTTCATTTGACCATCAAAATATTCCTGCATTTTACATGCTTCCTAATGGCAAAAGAGAACTCTTACCATTTTTTTCTAGGGATATATTTTAGTTTGTTCAGTCTGCTATAACGATATGCCTTAAGGCTGGATAATTTATTAAAAACATAGAAATTTATTTCTCACAGTTTTTAAAGATTTGATGTCTGGTGAGCTCTTGCTTTCTGTTTCAAAATGGCACATTGTTGCTATGTTTTCTCATGGAAGAAGGGAGAAGCAAACAGTTTCCCTCCAGCTCTTCTTTAAAGGCACTAATTCAATTCATGAGGGCAGATACCTCAGGACCTAGTCACTTCCTAAATGTGCCATTTCTTAAAACTGTCCCTTTGGGATTAAGTTTTAACATAGGAATTTTAGAGGGACACAAACATTCAGAACAGAGCAGTGTACAATAGTATATAGAACTATTTATAATTTATATTACTAATTTATGCCCTTTCCCTCACATAAGAATATAGTTGAAGCTCAAGGAAGATAAGTTACACTTAAATTATGTCTCTTTTTACCAGAGGTTGAAAAGTGAAAGTAGAAACAGCATGAAATTTGTATTGGGAAGACCTGAGTGCTAATTACCAATAGTTTAATATGGGGCAAGCCATTTAACCTCATTTGTAAAACAGGACTTGTAGTATCACTTACTTCATAAAGTTGTTTATGACAATGGATGTAGAGAAGGTACTTGGTCCACTGCATTGGCTCTTGTTTTTATTTACTCAGCATTGTTACTGACACTGAGTCTGATTATTAATAACTTTTCCAGTAACAATAATTAGAAAATATAACCAAACTGGCTTAATGTAAGAGTTTATTCTCTCACATGTCTTGACTCAAAATTCTAGAACAGCATCTGCTTCAGGAGTAGTATGATCAAGGATTTGAAATATTATCATCAAGACCCACTGTTTATCTATTTAGCCTATTCTTCAGCATAATGGTTTTATTCTACTTTCACATGGTGTCAGTATAATAATCAGCACTTTTAGACCTACAGTCACCTATGTTAACTCCAAAGAAAAAGAGCATATTTCTTTCAGGTAGTTTATATACAAACACTAGGATTTACTCTAAATTGGACTGATTAGGATAACATGCCCCATGCCATCTCTGACATAACCAGACCTTATCGTGAAGCTAGACAGACTGGTACAACTTGATTCACAGGACCCCTCATTGGAGCCTAAGTGGGACCCCTGACCCACAAGTACCAGGAATGGCAATATTTAGGATGTTATAATCCAAAAAAGAAGGGTGAGTTCCAGGTGATAGAAAATGTCCATTCTGGAGGACACTCAATATTTCTGAGAAGACATTATTTTGTCCTTAGTTTGCCCTATTCAGGAAAGATAGCTTTTATGGAAGAAATTTTGCCTTTTTGTTTTAAAATATTCTTCTCCCTGCCTTTGTTTATCTGAAGCTCATAATTGTAACATGATGTATGTCTTTCCTTTCTTTCTGGCAACCAATTTTTCTCCATCTGTTTTTTATTGAATGATGTATGGGAAAGCCACATTTTCCTAGCTATGAAAGCTTGGTAAGCTGTTCTCTGTGTCTCTCTGCATTCTGTTTAACACATTCCTATTTTTAGCTCTTTGGGAAGGTTTATACATATGATTGTAGTCAGTATTAGCTCTTCAAACTTTTTCTTAGATAATTTAAAGTTTCATTTGTTCTTGAGCACTTTTCTGTGACTACTTAAGGTGTTGCTCTAAATATCTAAAACTTTAGCTGCTATATACATATGCTATATATATATAATATATATAAAATATTAAATGGCATATATATATGTATATATATATGCTTCCTAATGGCAAAAGAGAGAACTCTTACCATTTTGTTCTAGGGATATATTATAGTTTGTTCAGTCTGCTATGATAATATGCCTTAGGTTGGGTAATTTATAAAAAGAAATTATATATATAATATATATATATGCTGTTTAATATTTTTAATATTTTATGGGCATACTGTGAGCAAGTTTATATTTTTCCATAGGTAATTTCATTTATATTTACTTATTTTAGTACTAGTATTAACTGTAGGCAAATGTTAACACTTTTTTTCTGAATAAGGCTGAAAATTGATATTAGATAATGCCCAGACTTTTAAGTATGGGCAATACCAAGGAAAAAGTAAAAAAAAGCTTTTGAAGCTTGTACACTGTTAAGGTATAGCATTATAGTCTACAGTTTCAAATGATAAAGATTAGAATTCAATTTTAGAAAAAAGCATTGGAATCTTTACTCTCTACAATACACTGCTACTCTTGGTGAACTTTACTAAAGGATACTAAGATCCTTTAGTAAACAATTAGATCATTGTAGATGATCTGGCACATGTTTAAGCCTTAGAGGGGGCACTTTTCATTTTGTTGTTTTGGCTATATTTGCATTTTGATTTAGTAGTCTTGCTCAATAATTATTTCATTTATTTTGGTTACGTTAAGTATTTGTGAATAAATGGCTAAATAAATAGCTCAACTGATCAGAGTAATTTCCTTTTTAATAAAAATTCAATCTTTTTCTTTTTTACTTTGGTGAGTTGCAGTCATTCAGCTATCTCTGCAAGGTCAAAAGTTAATAAAAAAGGCCCTTTGGTTCACTTGGCCTTTTCTAGCCTTTGCTTTTAAAGCAGGAATGAGTAAGTGGTATCTGCTGGATAATTTATTATGTGGTTAGGTAACACTTGAGGTAAAAACTCAGTCTCCTTCCCATCACTCTGTGAGATGCTCTGGAAAAATGGTAGGAGACTACAATTTGAAAACTTTTTTTTTGAATCTTCCTTATGTAAACATGCTGCTTATAAGAATCAGGTCCTGTGAGGTTACTTCTGTACTACTGAAAATATGTTCTTTGCAAGCCTGGACCCACTTATTATTACCATGCAGTCTAGTAGGATTACTTAATGTTTCTGTCCTTAGCTTTCTGATCTCTGAAATAGACATTAAATTATTACAAGTTCCTGTGACTATAGTTGTGATTAAATATACACATATATATTACTTAGAAGAGTGTTTGGTATATAATAAGCATTCTGCGAATGTTAACCCTTATTATAGAATAGTGTACTCCATGAAAAGTAAGAGCCCAAGATCTGGATTGGTTGATTTTATCCTATTTCTGCCATACGGCAAGCTAGTTAAGCTCTATGAGCTATAATTATCTCATTTGTAAAATTGGTATGACAATGGTACCAAAGTCATAGGTAGTTGTGAGTTTAAATGAGATAATTTTAGAATTTAGAGTAATGCAAGATACATGTAATCACTGCACAAATAAATCTATTATTATTAACAACATGTGTGTTGGATTATAAACTACTCAAGAGCACATAGAAGATATTTTCTTAATTGTATTATTGTATTTGCATAGAGAAACTCCTGTGGATAAATACTTCCAAATAATTAGGTTTTAAATTTGGATTAGCTATACTTTTTTTTTTTTTTGCTCCACTACCTAATAGTAGTGATTTAATACCATTAACAATACAAGTAAATACACATTTACTAAACATGAAACAGTTCAACAGTAAAACCCTGTGTTTGATAGACCAGACTCAGCTCCTAAAGAAAATTAATATTGAGACATATAAATATTTTTATCAAGGGTCAGGAAATAACCATAAACTAATGAGCTTTATGGACTAAAGGAATTAAGGAAAGTCTGAGAGAAATCCCTAGCACAGATAAGAGTATACTCACCTAAGTGTCACTCCTCCGGTAGTGTAATGAAGACATTCACCATTCACAAACATACAAAGAGATTATACTATAGAGCCATTTCTGTGTTATGTCTGCTGGTACAAAAGTATCTAGAAAGAGAAAAAAAATGTTACTGTAAAAGTGGTAGAGATATAGTTTATGAATTATGTATAGATAAAGCACTGAACCCATATTCATTAAACTTTTGAGCAATTGCTGATAATAATAATAAAATTATTACTAATTGAAATTGTATCAGCATTGGTATCAGGAAAATGACCAGCCTAGTGGGGATTAGCAGGGAATCAAAATCTCCTAACGCCAAAAAGTTGATGCAGGTAGGAATCTGCTAGAATGACATAAGGACAACAGGGTTAGGACCAAGTGAGTAATACGACTCAAATTATTCATGACCAAAGGCTCATGAAAAATCTTTAAGGAGTATTTGCTATATATACAGTATTTTCACTGTGCCATGTGCTTTGGCTATATGATTTTATTTCATCTTCACTTCTACTTTTTAGATACTATTATTGTCACTCCCATTTTGTATTTGAGTAATTTTTTTCAAGGGTAAGGATGGTAGACCAGGGTGAATTATTCAGGTATTCTGAATCTAAAGTCCATTAAAAAAATTTTTTTTTGAAATTTCAGATTCATATGAGGGTACAAACAATTAGGTTACAATGTTTGCATTTTTTAATTAAAGTCCCAATTATAGTTGTGTCCTGATCCCAGGAGATATGCCATATACCCTAACTCTGCGCCCATTAGGTGGGAGCACACCAATCTCCTTTCCTCCTCTACTTTCTGCCATCTCTCTTCCCTCCTTTCCCCAGTTTGAATTGAATTAAGTTTTTCTCTTATGTGGTTGTGTATTAGTTCATCTATTGCCTTCATATTAGTATTGAGTACATTGGATACTTGCTTTTGCATTCTTGTGATACTTTATTAGGAAGAATATGTTTCAACTCTGACCACGTTAATTCAAAAAGTCTCCATATTTTTTATATCTGAGTAGTATTTGTTAATTCATTCCTGGATTTATGGGCACTTTGGTTGCTTCCACATCTTGGTGATTGTAAATTGAGCTGCAATAAACAAACAAAAAAAATCATATTATCATAAGGACATTAGAGTCCATTTTTTAACAGTTTCTCCACATTCCATATCAATCCTTTATAGAAGAGAAAATTGCAATTATTTAAAATACTCATACGTAGTTATAGCTCCATGCTATGGTTTGAATGTCTCCCCCCCAAAAAAACTCATGTTGAAACTTAATCCCTAATGTGGCAAAATTGAAAGGTAGGGGTCTTTAAAAGTTGATTAGATCATGAGGACTCTTCCCTCATGAAGTAATCAAGCTGTTCATGGATTAATGGTTAATTAGGTTAAGGGATTATAATGGAGTAGAACTGGAAACTTTAGAAGAAGAGGAAGAGAGACCTGAGCTAGCATGCTCAATCCATTTGACATGTGATGCCCTGCCTCGCCTTTGAACTCTTCAAAGAATCCCCACCAGCAAGAAGGCCCTTGCCAGATGTGGCACCTCAACCTTAGTCTTTTCTATAACAGTAAGAAATAAATGTTGTTCTTTGTAAATTACCCAGTTTTGGGTATTCTTTTTTAAGCATCAGAAAACAAACTAAGACACTTTAAGTTAATATTTAATTAATTACTTAAAGTTACTACTTTACACTTTATGTCAAGTTCTCCTCAAATAAATCCTTCTGTAGTTCTTGTAAGGTCCTGAGTTAAAAACATGGCTACTCAAGTGAATAGGGAGGACCAGCTAGCAGGACTAGCCTGAGGTTGTGGTCCTGTATGGGGTAGATGATAGACTGGTAAACTAACTGATTGTTTAACAAGGATTCCCAGGAAGGAAAAGAGTTATGGGGTATAATAGCTCTCTACATATCCCAGGTTAACCAAAGACTATGTCTATGTGGAGTAGAGAGAGAAATGGGCCTAAGCCACCCACACATTCCTGGCTGAAAGGATTTAAGCACATTCATAAACAAGACTCAAGAGACTCTGGTAGAGAGTAAAAGCTGGGGAAGGCTTGAAAATGAGCTGCACTTTATATGTGTTCTCCAGGCCACACATAGGTTCTTCAATAGAGCAGAAGACTTCCTGGCCTGAGGTCTCTGAACACAGCCTGAGAAAAATATTTGCGTGAACAGTAAACTATATAAATATAACAGTGATTTCTGGGAAACTAGGCTTAGCATAAAAAGAGCAAAAAAAAGAGTAACCATAAATATGAATGAGACACACTTCACAAATTTAGCCCAGGCTAGTTATTAATCAATGTCAAAAATAATAACCTTCAGAGGGTAAAATAAAAATTGAGAGTTGTACAATCTTATCTAAAATGGTCAGTATTCAATAAAAAATCTCATGATATATGAGAAAAAAAGTGTGTCTCATATCAAGGAAAAAAAAGTAGTCCATTGAACATCTCCCTGAATTTCCTCAGATTTTTCATTTAGTTTAGAAAAAAATTTAAAGCAACTGTGATGACAGTATTCAAAGATGTAAGCAAAATCATGCTTATGAAATGAAAGTAAACTCTGATGATAATAATTCAATGATTAGAAAATACAAAGTGACAGAAATTATAAAAAAGAAAATAAATGGGAATCTTAGAGATAACAAGTACAAGTAGTGAAATGAAAATTTTACTAGAGGGATACAACAGCAGATTTAACATAACAGAAAAGAGATTGAAACAATACAATCTGAAAAGCAGAGACAGAAATAATTGAAGAACATGAACAGAGTCTCAGAAAACCATGGGACAACCTAAAGTACACATGCAACGGCAGTACCATAAAGAGAGAGGAGAAAGAAGCAGAAATTATATCTGAAGATATAACAGCTGCAAAAGAAAACTAAAAATAAAAAAGAATTAATTGTCCACAGAAATGTTTTACCAGAAATATTAAAGAAAGTTTTTTAGTCTGAAAAGAAAGGACATTAAACAGTAACTCAAATCCACCAGAGCCATCAGGAGTGACAGAAATGTTAAGTATGTGGATAAATATGAAAACTTCCATTAATATTTTTTCTCATTTCTTTTTTAAAGTCCTTCAAAAGATAAGATTATATAAAATAGTTATAATGCTATATTGTTGAAAGACAGAAATGATAAATATGTGGATAAATATAAAAGCTTCTATATTTTTCTCATTTCTTTTTTAAATTCCTTCAAAAGATACAAGATTATATAAAATAATAATTATAATGCTGTATTGTTGGAGTTTATAATACATATAGATGTAATACACTAGTATATAGACAACATTAGCATAAAGGAAAGGAAGGGGAAAAGATATATATATATATATATATATATTTTTTTTTTTTTTTTTTTTTTAGACAGAGCCTCAAGCTATCCCCCTGGGTAGAGTGCCATGGCATCACAGCTCACAGTAACCTCCAACTCCTGGGCTGAAGTGAGTCTCCTGCCTCAGCCTCCCAAGTAGCTAGGACTACAGGCGCCCACCACAATGCCCGGCCATTTTTTGGTTGCAGCCATCATTGTTGTTTGGTGGGCCTGGGCTGGGGATTCGAACCCACCACCTTAGGTGTATGTGGCTGGCGCCTTAGCCACTTGAGCCACAGGTGCCGAGCTGGGAAAAGATATATTGAAGCAGAGTCTACACTTTAGCAGAATTAAGTGGATAGCATTTTTTTTTTTTGAGACAGTTTTACTTTGTTGCCTTCAGTAGAGTGCTGTGGCATCACAGCTCACAGCAACCTCCACCTCTTGGGCTTAGCTGATTCCCTTGCCTCAGCCTCCAGAATAGCTGGGACTACAGGTGCCCACCACAACACCTGGCTATTTTTTTGTTGCAGTGTTGCAGGGCCGGGTTTGAACCCACCACCCTTGGTATATGAGGCCACACCCTACTCACTGAGCCACAGGTACTGCCCAGTTAATAGTGTTTTGAATTGCTCAAAGATATAGCAAAATGTCATTAGGCAATAAATTAAAATGCTTATACACAAACATACATACATACCCACATATATGACACATATGTATGTATACTCACAAAATTAGACACTGAATTAAGAATATTGAATCAAAAAAGACATAAGATATATAGAAATCAAATTTAAAAATACAAGCATATATCCAAACATATCAATAATTATACTAAATGTGAATGGACAAAAACACACTACTATAAAACAGAGATTGTCAGATTGGATAAAAATGTAAGACACAACTATAAGCTGTATGAAAAAAAAGTCTTGGATTCAAAGACATGAAAATGTTGGAAGTAAAAGGATGAAAATAGATACACTTGGCAAACAATAATCATAAGAGAGTAGGAGTAGTTATGTTAATATTAGGCAAAATAAACTTTAAAATGGGGATTTTTACTAAAAACAAGTACATTGTTTAATTATGAAATACACAATATGATTAGGAATATATATCTATATCTACATATCTATCTATCTATCTATCTTTCTATATATCTGACAACATATCCCTAAATACGTTAAGCTAAATGTGAAAGCATTAGAGAGATAGATAATTTAAGAGCAATAATTGGAGATTGAAATACTTTATTTTCAATATCTTATAGAACAAATTGAAAATCAAGGTCAAAGAAGACATGAACATTATCAATCAACCTAACTGATATAAATACTCAATGATCACAGAATACAAATTCATGTGCACATGTGTAATTCTCTAGGATTGGCCACAGGCAGGCCATAAAACAAGCTCACTTTAAAAAATAAACTCATGATTATTTTCTCTGACCACTGTGGAATTTGATTACACCTCTGTAACAGACAAAAAATGAGGAAACTTCCACACATTTCAAAATTAAACAACATACTTATGTATAACACATGGTGAGAAAATCAATAAAAATAGAAATTGAAAAGTATTTTGAACTGAATGGAAGCAAGAATTTAACGTATTAAAATTTACCAGATATAATATATACATATTAAAATTTATCAGTTTAAAGCAATGCTTAGACCAACAATGCTTAGCAAGATTTATAAAATCTGTAGACACAATCTGAAAGCTTGCAATTAATTCGTGAAATGTGTGTGGTTGTAACATTAGCAGTAGGATGTCCCGTTTAAAGCATGATTTTATTATTCTAGGTGTGGATGCACGCATTGGGTGTTCTAATATTTATATGGATTGATTTATTGTTCTAATATTTATATGGATTGTCTATTCTAGTATCATTCTTTAGAGAGAAAAAATTTACAAAACATGTTCTTTCCCCAAAATATCTTAAAAACTTCTGTGTTTAATCACAATTTTCAACACAAAAAGATGTGTAAAGGTTTTTATGAGGCATTGAAATAATAAAATCAGAAGTTCTGCAATATTGATGAATTATGGTGGAGTGTAACATTGACTATGATATAATTAGATTAATTTTGTTTTGGCAGTTCAGTCTGAAGATAATACATCTGTGTAGATTTATTGTTTCCAGAAGAGATTAAATGAAAGAGGCTGATGAATATCTATTTGATGTATTTATTTGAAAAAAGTTTCATAATTCAGATATTAATTGCTTAGAAAAAATTTTAGAAATTAGGAAAAGTTATATACAAGTTATACATTGATCCTGGCCCAATGAAGAGTTATTGCTTAAATATCTTTTTTTTAGTCATTTTCTTCCATGCATAATTTCTTTGCATAATTGCAGTCATATTACATAAGTGTTAAACAGGTTTCTTCAATTAGTCATAATTGTTTTTCATGTTATTACATAGACTTACTAAGCCATCATGTAAAATAATTGGCTAATCATTAATGGCAGGTCCCATAGTTTACTAAACTATTCCTGTATTGGTGATCACTTAGTCTTCAGATTTTTATATATAATGTTCATAAGACTTTGCTGGTATTAACATTATTTCATCAAATTAAATTTATAAATTTAATTTGTATATTTTGTTATTTTGACACATTTCCAAATTTTCCACAAGATAGTACTTTATACTAGCACAAAAATATAAGCTGTATTTCATTTTTTTGTTGTTACTTGTTTGTGTACTCTGTTAAATTTTCAGTTCTTAGCACTTCTTTTTATCAATTTGAAGGTCTCATAGGAATAAAATGTTAAATAATTGCTGCAAATACATTTACTAATCTTTAACATTTATTTTTTCAAAGACATTTTCATATTTTTTCTACTCAAATCTTCTAATTATTTTTATTTTTGTTGGTAATTTGTCATCAACTTTGTGAAAACTCCTCATGAATAGTTGATTATTATATTATCTCTTGAGTATTGATTTTGGAATTTATTTTACTGCATAGTGTCAAGTTGAAGAAATATTTTCCCCATATAATTGCTAGCCAGTTATTCCAAAGCTATTTGCTCCATGATTTCTTCCATGAATTTCTGATGATATGCTTGTCATTTGCAAGATGTTTACATGTAACAAAATTTCTTTTTGAGCTATTTATGACTTTTTATTAACATGTCTATCTGTTCTTGCACCAGTACAAAAATCTGGAAAATTAGTTTTCACCACTTTTTCTTTTTCCTTTAGTGCTGCCGCCAGGAAGGTCAAGCTGTGCAGTTTCAGAAGGTACAAGATCTACCTGGACACAGGAGAATCTATGCCAGGACCCAAGCCAAGGTTTTCCAATTTATGAATGCAAAACGCAAGTGGCATTTTTTCCAAGAAGAATTCTTGGCAGATAAACTGGGCTATACTGTCCAGAAGAAAGCACAAAAAGGGACAGTTGGAAGAAATTCAGAAAAAAAGAACCTGTCATGCAAATTCCAGAGGGCCATCATTGGTGCATCTCTTACAGATATAATGCCCAAGGGAAATCAGAAACTCAAAATTATAAAGTCTCAACCAGAACAAGCTATCAGGGCTTCAAAGAAAGTGGAAAAAGCTAAGAAAGCCTTGGAAAAAGACATTGAGAATGACTGCAGCAGCTGTGGCTAAGGTGCCCACAAAGGTACGGCCTGCCCAAAAGACTGTGAAGCCTGTGAACATTTCTGCTCCCCTTGTTGGTGGAAAATGCTAAGTTGGCAGATCAGATTTTTAAATAAAGGTCCAACTCTTAACTCTTAAAAAAAATCTAGAAAAGTAGATTAAAACAGCTGGGAAAACCCCTCTAGGAATTGTGTTTATTTGTCTTTCCCCACATTTTCAGACCATGCCTACCATACTGCCCTGCACATGATCACTACTCAGTAAATATTGGTTGATAACATATGGTTAACTCAGCATAATTTTGCAACGTCTAGAATGAATATCCTTCAATGATATTTTCTCAATATTTCTCTTAGCTGATGTGTCAATATCCTATACCTTGAGATTGATTTCTGATGAGGACTTGGATGATGATACTCTGTGATTGCTTCCTAACAGTGAATTTCTGTTGGATAGGGATACATTTTTCACTTTGTAGTACAACTTGAGTTTAACCTAGATTCTCATCGGAGGAAAGGCTGTTTCCTTTATCTTTAGAAAGAGGTATGAATGATGGGAATGCTTGAAATTGTGTACATCCATCTGTGAAAATTTTCATGAACTCCTCAAATAATGTTTCATGGGACATTGCCAGTGGTATATACCCCCATCTCAGCAGCATTTGGGATATCTAAACGTGGGACAAATACACAGATATTTTAAGAAATTTAAGTAGCAGAAAATATGGATCAAATGCAAAAATCTATGCTAATTTATGTTAGGAAACAAATGAAAGAAAATCACATATTACACAATTACCTAACATAAATATATAGGCAAATTTTGGATAATCATTGGTAGCATAAATAAATAATAGCAGTTCCTTTTAGCAATATATAAAATCTGTAATTGTTTCCAGTAATCAACATTTTCCATTTTCAGAATGTCTTCATTATGTTATCTTTGTAAAATTGGTGATTCTGTTTTCCTCTAATTCTGTTTTTCTCTGCTAGTCAATGTAGAGTTTACATCTACATTTTCTGTCTCCAAGGAAGCTCCATATTATGCTAAGGTCATTTTATTCTCCTTGGTGAAGCATTATGTCTTCAGGATCTGTTGTCAGTCACTCATTCACTTGAAGTTAGTAAAAGAAGGCCAATGAGTTTGAAGTTAAAGGTGTTGATTTCAATAATTACAAAATGTCTCCAATAAGAAATTTATTTTAGTTTTAGAAGATAATGCATTATTGTTCTTGTTATTTGAGATCTACTCTAGGGGATGGAGCAGTCAGGTCCCAACTTGAACAGTGTAGAGGCAAATCAGAATAAATCCAGGAGGTTTTAATTACAAAGCGACTATTTTCAAAGAATTGGGCATGAATGAAGAGGAACACAGGGATAATGAATAACCTGGAGTGGAATTGGTGGTGGTGGTGGTTTATCACTTTGAACGTGGACCAAATAAGACAAGGAATCTAGAAGGAGGTGATTATGTAGGGATGGCAACCTTAAGCGCTACTGTGACCTTGAGGGGATACAGGTAAGGGAATAATTGTCCCGATTTACCATCTTTCCTCCTTCCAGTCACCTGACTGGTCTCATTGGCTGAATCCAATAAGAAGCCAGACAGTAAAAACTTGATGTTTTCTATACTGGGCAGAGAGTAGCATGAAGGATTTGAAAGGAGGAAATGGAAGATGTTCAGCACAGTGGGGCAAGGGTGGGGGTGGGAATAGGTATATAATTACCTGACATGCATCATGTCATGGAGTGTGTTCTACTAAAAGAAACCTCAATTGTAATTATTTTATAACCCAAAATATTATATAATTCTGGACCACCATTCTGTAAATAATTCCCTCCATGCATAAGAATATAAGTTACTTCATTTGAGAAACTTATCATGAGTATAATGTTTCTTTCAGAAGGATCTGGGCCAGTATTCACCTGAGTCTTCCACTGATGAAAAGAAGATACAAAGTGATAAAAAGGACAAATGAGACAACACTACTCAGCTTTTGCCTTTAGGTTTTAAGAAAAAAGTATGAAAAGGAAATAAGGTAGAAAAATAAACATAGAATGAAAAACCATAGCTTTTTAAAATTTCTTTTATAATTAAAAAAACTTTTAAATACATTTCATATGTAGAGAAAATTCACTAAGGAGGAGCAAATTGATGATAGCTATTTTTAAAAGTTAACCTTACTAATAAACAAACAAAAATTAAAAATGTGGCGGAATTTAATTTATAAATGTTGGAAAAAAATCAGATGCCCCAGTATTCATGAGGTTGTGGTAAAATAGGCTTTCCTAGGGTCCAGTGGGAGTTTATATTGATATCACCTTTTTGGAAATCATTTTAGCAATACAAATTAGTAACCCTAAAACCATTCATCCACATTAACTAATTTGATTTAGTGTCACCAGAGAGAAAATGTTTAACATCATAAATGTGTTGAGAGTGCTTGTATTAACCACAAAATAGGCTATTATGAAACTATGTATGATTTTTTAAGAGTTCATAATATATGGAAAATGTTTATGATGCAATGTTAGGATGTAAATTACATTTTCAATAATATGAGTAGATGGACAGAAATAGACCAAAATATAAATAGTGACCAATAGTAATGAAATAGTGGGTGATTTCTATGCTTTCTTATATGTGGGGTTTTGTGTGTGTGTGTGTTGATTATGTTTAACTTTTAAAACTTGGTAATGATGATACTTAAAGGACAGAAGTCTGGAAAGTAAGCTGATGGTTTGGAGCTGAAATTTAATCTAATCAAATTTACAGTTCAGGAAAACAGAAACTGTGAGAAGTTAACAAATTTACCTAAGATTAGGCAACTACTAAATAGTAGTACAAGGGAGTAAACCAGTCTTATTTTGGAAACTACTCTCTTAACTACATTGGAAGTGAATAAAGCTGTTATCACACAATTCAGGATGAGACTATCTCCATAAAGCAGGTGAAACAAATTTCTTCTAGGTCTAGCAATTTAGCAAGGTTTCAGCCATTTGAATTTTTTTAAATTAACCTCCCATCTCTAAAGATCCCATATTCACCAGATATAGTAACAGTTGGCAACATTTTTTTTGTTTTTGGCTAGTGTAAGATTTCCCTTCATTTGGTTAAACCAAAGAGAAAAAGGCTTTTCTGTACTTACAAAATCATAAGTGAGAATATTTGCAAACAAGCCAATGGCTAAGTAAGTTACTGAGTTTCTTGCAAAATCATTAAATGAGAACAGCAGCCATCAGAATCAGCTCAGCAAACACCTCAGTGTTCAGTAAGAATTTGGCAAGCCCTTCAAAGTACTGCCTATGGGTAGAACCAGAAGCTCATTACATAGACTCAAGTACAATGGAATAAATGGAGTAACAAATGGTCTATGTAAAGAAACCAAATGTATGTGTCATTCATAATAATGGAAACTCTGAAGAGCAGAGAGTTATATGGTTCTCTGATTAATTTGTCAGAATTTCAGTGTACTAAATGTTTTAAGGTTACCTAGAGAATAAAGTCTCAGCTATCAAGTAGTCTTTTGGTGTTATATAGTTCAGAATGATGCTATAACTTAGGCATCTTTAGTCTCAAAGAGAAATATTTTTCTTTTTAAAAGTTTATTTCAAATTTCATTTTAAAGGTACTCTAAGAAGTTAAATTTCCATTTCATTATAGCCCTGCAGATAGAGAGTTAGCATAGTTGTATGGAAAACTAACAATAAAATGTGAAATTTATAAAGATGAATGAGACTTTGAAATATCAGTGTGACTGTGACCCAACATCTCTTAAAATAATAATGCCAACTTAGAATGTGCAGAACATCCCACAGCAGGAGTAGCCTAAATGCCTAAACTATGTATAAATGTGCTGCCATTTTACATTTTTGTTCTGCAGTTTAAATCATACAGTACAGTGTGTTCTAGAATGTTTCAAGGCTGTTATTTTCAAAAGTAATAAACATCACTAGAAAAACTTGGAAAGAGAGGCATTGCTCATTCTTGACTAATTTAAGATGGATGAATTTAAGCTGATACAAGTCAAATCTAGAGACAATTTTAATTTAGCTGTTATCTACATAAACATAGGGTAGAAATTTTTTTTTGAAACAGAGTCTCATTTTGTCACCCTTACTAGTGTGCTGTGGTGTCATAGCTCACAGCAACCTTAAATTCTTGGGCTCAAGTGATCCTCCTGCCTCAGCCTCCCAAATAGCTGGGACTACAGGCACCCACCACAATGCCCACCTATTTTTTAGATACAGGGTTTCACTCTTGCTCAGGCTGGTCTTGAACTCCTGAATTCGGGCAATCAACCCACCTCAGCCTCCCAGAGTGCAAGGATTATAGGCGTGAGCCACCACCTATAATCCTAGTACCTGGTGCATATGGTAGAAATTTTAAAAATAATATAACATAACAAATTTTGCAAAGAAGGAAGGTGTTGGAAAATGAAAACTGAGACTTGCCCAGAGATAGGCAGAAAATGGATTTTTAAAAATAGACAACCCATCAACAGAGAACAGCAGTTAATGGAAAAAAACTTGCTCTGTGGTGGTTCCCACAGTGTGTGCTGCAAAGCACAGTTTCATAAGGTTCTATTAGATATTATGCTGAAACAGGTAAATAGTTTAAGAAATAATAATGCGAAAGGATTTCTCAGGCCCTCAATATGATTATGTGTGTTATGAATTTCCAATAAGAAGATATAGAATATAGCATTTCTCAAACTGGTTTAGGCTTAGAACTCTCTAGACCAAAGTATTCAATAATCCTTGGCCCATGGGCCACATGCAGCCCAGAATAGCTATCAATGCAGCCCTGCACAAAATTGTAACTGACTTAAAACATTATGAAATGTTTTTGTGATTTTTTTTGGTAGCACTTGATTGCACAGTTGTTGAGCCTGAAATTTGTAGACAACAATGTCATGTCAAAATGTCACATAAAATAGCATACATATGCTCTATTTGTACACATGAGTGGCTTCAGTTTTAAGCAATGTGTTATCTTCCAAGCACAGACAGTCAAATTGACACCATCAGACACTACATGTGCTTGTAGTGATAGCAAGGCAGCAATTACCAAGAACCCACCTACCATTGCAACATTAGGTGTTTAATGTTATTTAGAAGTCAAGTAAGCATTCTTTTTTTTTTTTTTTTTTTTTGGAGACAGAATCTCTCTCTGTCACTCACACTAGAGTTCCATGGCCTCAGCCTAGCTCACAGCAACCTCAAACTCCTCACACTCCTCTCAAGCACAGAGCTCCTGCCTCAGCCTTTTGAGTAGCTAGGACTATAAGCATATGCCACCCTACCCGGCTAATTTTTTCTATTTTTACTTCAGACGAGGTCTCACTTTGCTCAGCCTGGTATCAAACTCCTGACCTCAAATGATCCTCTAGCTTCAGCCACCCATACTGCTAGGATTATAGGCATGAGCCACAACACCTAGCCAGAGAAGCATTCTTATTTGATTACTAAGTATACTTCAGTACCTCAGCAGCTCCTAATACATCACCTGTGGTGCTCTGCCTCACCCTGCATTGGCAGCCAAGATATGGAAGGGCCCACACTTTGCTTTCTATTTTTCCTGTCAATTAATTTTCATAATAAAAGTAAATATGGTCCCTTATCTATTATTATTATTTTAATTCCAGGATGGCTTCTATAAGGTCTCAAAAGAAAACAGAATCCCCAAAAAGAAAAATTACAGATGAAGAAAGATTGATTATTTGATGAATAGTGGAGAGATGGCTACTTTCTTGTTGAGGCATATGGTAAGGTACCCTGCTTAACTTGTAGGGAAGTTTTCAAAGGCTATAATTTGAAAAGGCATTATATGCAAAAACATGTTGCCACATTTAATGCATATATGAAGCTCTGTGTTATAAGTATAAAGTAGTAAAACTGAAAAATGTCTGTCCTCTCAACAACAAAAAAATTTTTTAATTTAAAACTCAAATGGATTCCACTGTAAAAGCTAGTTATGTAGGAGGATATGTAATATCAAAAATATTACACTATTTAGTGATGGTTACGTTATGAAACAAGGTCTGGAAATCATAGCAGATATAATTTACTGCTAGCAGATATAATTTGCCCAGAAAAAAAGGGGGTATATTTTTAGCAGATATAATTTACCCAGGAAAAAGGGAAGAGTATTTTTTAAATTGGTTTGTCTCACCAAACTATAGCCAGGCAAATTGAAGGAACTAGAAAATTTATTAAAAGAAGTTTGGAGAGTAAAGCTGCTAATTTTAAATTTTATGCTTTGGTGATGGATGACAGCACTAATGCTACAAATATATCTCAACTTGCCCATTTTCATTAGAGGTATTGATGACAAATATAAAGTCACTGAAGAAATGGCTTCTTTAGAGCCATTAATAGACACAACTATCTCAAGAGATTTATATGAAGCAATACAAAAATATGTTAAAGCAATTTTCTTTGTCTGCTGTCAACATATCTGGTATAGTTAGTGATGGTGCCACAAAAGTGGTAGGTAAAAGAGAAGGACTTGTACTATTAATAGAAGATGATGTAATTGCCACCCAAAATTCATGTTTGATGAAATATTACTTCATTGTACATCAAGAAAATTTATGTGCAAAAGATTTAAAATTAGGTAATGTCATACAAATAGTCATCCAAACTGATTTCATAAGGACCAAGGAATTGAATCATCACCAATTCTAGGGGTCCCTTAAAAGTACTAATGTTTACTATGGTGACACCATTTACTTTTCAAAAGTCAAATGGATAAGGGAGTGGAGGCAAGAGGGCAGACTGCAACCAGCTTTCCACAAAGGCTCCCGTCCAGAAGGCGAGTTAAAGACAGAAGTTTAGCAAGTAAGCTTATGGTTTTGAGCTGAGCCAAGAGAGAAGGTTGAAGAGCATACATCAACCCTGCTGAGGTGAGCTGCAACCCCAAGGATACAAGATAAAAGGTACAAAATCCATCACCAAGCAGGCAGGAGTCCCCTCCCCCACAAGAAGAGCTCACAGTAAACTCCACACAAACAAGCCAGCAGAGTTCAAACATCCTCCCATTCTATCCCACAGGAGAGACACTCTAAAAACTGGACCTCCTACCCCTACTAGGGTGCCATGGCACTCTCCTGCCAGGCATAAAACTATATATTCTCTACCTTCAATTCTGAACTCCCAGCACTCCCCTCCACTCTCTCCTCGAGGTCTGGAAATCTGTCCCCCATTGAGTCCAGATTCTTGGGCATTTTCTCAAGAGGTGCAGATGGGGCAGGGGCTTTTGCTGATCTATGCTGATTCTGCAGCACGGCAGTAACGAGAGGCTGGTCAGCTGAGAGGGAACCATACAGGAGCAATGGTGCCCTGAGGCCCAGAGCAGCAGAAGCAACACCAGAGGTGGGAGCAATAAGGCTCACACCCCTGTGCCCCTGTGGCTATTCCAGACAGACATGCCCTGTCTCTCTGGGCAACCAGAGGAAGCTGGGCATCTTCTCTGCTGGCAGCCACCGTAGAATGGATCGTAAGTAAAATGAAGGCCTGAGGTAGTAACGGCCTGGGCCGAGCTTGGGAATACACATGCGAAGAGCCAGTAGAATCCCAGGACGGGGCTGAGCCAGAGGACTGCTTTACAGAGCCAAAGATGTACTCGGCCCTCAGGGGATCATAGCTGAGACAAAGATGGGCAGGCAGAGACTGGAACTGACAGCTAAGTGTGAGCTCTAACTGCTTGCCAATGCCTGGGGCTCAGTTGCTGTTTCTGTCAACTTAAGTAGCATCTGATCCTCAGGGGAATATAGCCAAGACAAAAACAAATTCTGTGAAGGTGTTCTGTCCTATTCTGCCAGCAACATCAATCAAGGGTGGGGCTGGTACTGTGTGAACTGCTCCAGCCTCCATTAAGCACCTGAAGTTGTCAGGCCTCACCTCCCCCTGCCAGATAGTGGCAGAGAATGATGGCCTGGCTCAGGACACATAGATCTCTCTGTGACTCAGGCAGTGGTAAACCCCTGGAGCATCTGCTCATTGGAGGGAACTGGGTCACAGCACTGTGGGGTTACCAGTGACTGGGTGTGACAGAGGTACAAGGTGGGGAAGGAGGGATCAATCTTCCCAGACTAATTTATTTCCTGGGTGGGTCTTTCTGACCTTAGGTAGCACCAGAGCAAGTCATACTTGAGCTGCCACCAAACCCTGCTATCTAGTTGCCAGAGACATTTTGAACTCTTCCGCCTGAGACTGGTGCTGACTGGGACAATTGATTTGGACTTCTTGAACTGAGGCAATCACCCAAGGACTATCCAAAGTGATACCCTGGGTGTGTGGGTGTGGGAAGGTTTGATTTTCCTTTCCCAATTGCTGCCAGTGGTGGGCAGGGTGACATAATTGCTGGTATTTCTCCACAGCTGAGACTTCAACCCAGAGTAACTGATTTACTAGGGTAGAACAGAGACCAAGTGAAAACAAGACAGAGACACTTAGCCCCACCACACCAAGGAGGGTCCAAGTTTCTCAGGCCGTAGCACTGTATGGGTCCTTGGCAAAGCTCTAGGGTAAAAGGTATAGACAACAGTCCAAGCCTTTGGGCAAAGGGCTAGTTAATCATTATTCCTGGAGCCCCTACCCAACTTCTCCTTATCTGCTCAACTAGCCAATCGGTCTAAAATAAGAATGGGGTGGAATCAGTGGAAAAACTCCATTAACATGATAACCAGTGTATAGGAACTCCCCCCAAGTAAGAATACATCAGATGCAACTGAAGATCCCATTCATAAACAGATGCCTCAGATGTCAGAAATTGAATTCAGAATTTGGATTGCAAATAAGATTAATAGAAGAGAGGCAAAGTTGGAATTAGAAATTCAAGGAGCATTTCAAAAGTTCTCTAAAGAATTCAATGAATTCAAAGGCAAAATCATCAAAATTTTGACACATGAGACAAGTACTTGCACCCTCAAAGATCTGAGAAATACAGTAGAATCCCTCAGCAACAGAATAGAGCAAGCAGAAGAAAGGATTTCTGACATGAAGACAAAGCTTTTGAATGCTTCAATGTGCTCAAAGAGGAAGAGAAATAGAAAGTAAAAACAGATCATTCTCTCAGAGAGCTCTGGAATAATTCAAACAAAACTAATATTTGCCTTATAGGAATCCCTGAAGGTGACAAGGTTGCCTCACAAAACACAGAAGCTCTTCTTCAGGAAATTATGAAAGAGACCTTTCCAGACAGGCCAAGATATTCTGAAATTCAAATAGCAGACAGTTTCAGAACTCCAGCACAACTCAACCCAAATAAGACATCCCGCAGGCACATCATAATTAACTTCACTAAAGTTAATATGAAGGAGAAAATTCTAAAAGCAGCCAGACGTAACAAAACAATAACCTACAAGAGGAAGAATATTAGAATGACTGAAAATCTCTCTACTGAACCTTTTCAGGCTAGAAGAGAGTAGTCATCAACTTTTAATCTCCTAAAACAAAATAACTTTCCACAAAAGATCCTGTATCCAGCTAAACTGAGTTTCATTTATGATGGAGAAATTAAATACTTTAGAGTCAAGATGGCAGACTGCAGCCAGCTTCCCACAGAGGCTCCCATCCAGAAGGAGACTTAAAGGACAGAAGTCTGGTAAGTAAGCTGATGGTTTGGAGCTGAGCCAAGAGAGAAGATTGAAGAATCCACAACAACTTTACTGAGGCGAGCTGTGACCCCAAAAATACAATCGAAAGGTACAAAACCCACCACCAGCAGCAACAGCAGCGGAGTCCTACGCTCCAAGAGCCATGTGCACCATAGTTGGTGCCAGAGGAGCCCACTGCTCCTGGCGGGCCTATAACTGCTTGCTAGAGCCACATGCACCCCACAGGGGCAGTCCCCTACACCGGGCAGGCTCAGTACTGCTGCTTAGAGCCACGTGCACCCCTTGGGGAAGCGGCAGAGGAGTCCACAACTGGGGGCAGGCCCAGAACTGCTTGCTAGAGCCCTGCACACCCAGCAAGGGCCAGCGGAGGAGTCCACCACTGTGGGCAGGCCCAGAACTCCATGCTAGAGCCATGTGACCCTGCAGGCAGCAGGGAAGGTGTAGCTTGTTTTGGGAGAGCCCATATCTGCTTGCTAGAGCTGTGCGTGTCCCACAGGCAGCTGCAGAGGAGCCCTCGATTCCAGGCAGGCATAGAACTGCTTGCTAGAGCCACGCATGCCTCACAGGCAGCAGCGGAGGAATCCCTGCTCTAGATGGGACAAGAACTGTTTGCTAGAGCCACAGGTGACCCATGGGCAGCTGCAGAGGAGTCCTCTATTCTGGGCAAGCCCAAAACAGCTTGCTAGAGCCATGTGTACCCCACAGGGACCGGCGGATAATTCCCTCACTCTAGTCAGGCCCAGCAAGCTGTAAATCCAAGGAAGAGCATTTAAGAGCACAAATACAGGTACAAAGTGGGCCCCAGAACTGCTTGCTAGAACTGCACACCTCCCGCAGGCGGCAGGTGGCTGCAGAGGCACCCCCGGCTCCAGGCAGGCACAGAACTATTTGCTAGAGCCACGTGTGCTCCCGGGCAGTGGTGGAGGAGTCCCTCACTCTGGGTGGGCCCAGAACTGTTTGCTAGAGCCAGGTCCATCCCGTGGGTGGCAACAGAAGGGTTCCCCACTCTGGGCTCCCATGCCAGGAGGGACCAGATCAGCTAGCTAGTGCTGCGCAAGTCCAGCGGGTGGAGGCAGAGGAGTCCACTGCTCCCCATTCCCCTGCCCCCACGGTTGCTCTGGTGGGGGTGAACTAGGACTGACCCAGCTGCTGCTGTTCCCCTGCCCCATGGTTGCCCTGGCAGGGCAAACTAGGACTGATCTGGTCGCGCGCATGTCCTGCACCACAGCTGCTGTCCCCCCGCCCCCCAGTTGCACCAGCAGGGCTAAACTAGGACTGATCTGACTGCTGAAGTTTCCCTTCCCCCCAGTCACCCTGGTGGGGCTGAACTAGGATTGATCTGGTCCCTGCCATTCCCCTGTCCCCTGGTAGCCCTGGTGGGGCCAAATGAGGACTGATCCAGCCACTGCTGTTCTCCTGCCCCCCTGGCCACACTGGCAGGCTGAACAAGGATTGACCTGGCCACTGCTGTTCCCCTGCTCTGCCCCTCCCCCATCGCCCCAGCAGGCTAAAGTAGGACTGATTTGGCTGCACTTGTGCTCTGCGTAGCCTCTGTCATTCACCTGCCGCCTGATCCGGCTACGCAAGCGCCCTACACCACCACTGCAGTTCCCGTGCTCCCCCGTCAACCCGGTGGAGACAAAGTAGGACTGATCTGGCCACTGCCGGTCTACTGCCCCCTGGGTGCCCAGGCAGGCCGAACGAGGTCAGATCCGGCTATGCACGCTCCAGCGCAGCTGCTGCCATTTCGCTGTGCCCTGATCGCATCAGCGCCTGAAGCCTGGGAGAAGACGACAGACACACCTTGTCCCTCTGGGCAACCAGAAGAAGTCACTGACCAAACGGTTCTGATAAGGTCTCCAAACAAGGTAAACTCATCATGGGATGGAATCAGTGGAAAAACTCTGGCAACTTGAATAACCAGAGTAGATCAACTCCCCCAAGGAAAAATGGGGCAGATACAATTGAAGACCCCATCCATAAACAGGTGGCTGAGATTTCAGAAATTGAGTTCAGAATGTGGATAGCAAATAAGATTAACAGAATGGAAGAAGGGAGGGAATTAGAATTTCAAGAAATTATTCAAAATATGTCTCAAGAATTCAATGATTTTAAAGATAAAATGACCAAAGATTTTGAAACACTGAGACAAGAGGTTGCAGCCCTCGAGGATCTGAAAGATACAGTGGAATCCCTCCATAACAGAGTGGAACAGGCAGAAGAAAGGATCTCTGACTTTGAAGGCAAAGCTTTTGAACAAGCCCAGGACCACAAAGATCAAAAGAAATGGAGAGCAAAAGTGGATCTTTCTCTCAGAGAGCTCTCAGATAATTTGAAGAAAACTAATATTCCCCTTATGGGAATCCCTGAAGGCAATGAAGTTGCTTCACAAAACAAAGAGGCTCTTCTTCATGAAATTATGAAAGAGAACTTTCCAGACATGCCAAGAGATCCTGAAATTCAGAGAGCAGATAGGTTCAGAACCCCAGCATGACTCAACCCGAACAAGACATCCCCCAGGCACATCTTAATTAACTTCACCAAAGTTAAGATGAAAGAGAAAATTCTGAAAGCAGTCAGACGTATGAAAACCATAACCTACAAGGGGAAGAGTATTAGGATGACTGCAGATCTCTCAGCTGAAACCTTTCAGGCCAGAAGAGGATGGTCATCGACTTTTAATCTCCTAAAACAAAATAAGTTCCAACCCAGGATCCTGTATGCAACTAAACTGAGTTTCATCTATGATGGAGAAATTGAATACTGTTAAATTGTGGTATATGTACACCATGGAATACTATGCAGCCCTAAAGAAAAATGGAGACTTTACCTCCTTCATGTTTACATGGATGGAACTGGAAAATGTTCTTCTTAGCAAAGTATCACAGGAATGGAAGAAAAAGTATCCAATGTACACAGCCCTTTTATGAAACTAATTTATAGCTCTCAAATGAAAGCTACAATTTAATTCTAGCCCAAGAATATGGGGAGGGGGTGGGGAAGGGGAGGGGAGAAGGGCAGCCAGGTGGTGGGAGGGTGACTGGAAAGATCACCTATGTATCTAACAAGGGTACAAGTGAACTTTTCTAGAACTAGAATATAAATGTTTCGAGACAATGACTAAGCAAATGACATGAAATCTATGTTAACCAGCTTGATGAAAGTATTTCAAATTGTATATGAAAACACTACACTGTACCCTGTGTTTGCATTAATGTATACAGCTATCATTTAATAAAAAAATGAAAGAAATTAAATATTGTAATGACATTCACATGTTGAAGAAATTAGCCATAATTAAACCAGCTCTCCAGGAAATTCTCAAACCTATCCTCCATAATGACCGGTGTAATCCTCCACAACAAAACTAAACTCACTCAGAAACTTTTCATCAAATTCCAACTTCTACAGTGGTGAAAGAAATAAAAATATCTACTGGACTTTTGAGCAACTCAATGCCCAAAATTTTACCAGGCTTATCAATAATTTCAATCAATGTGAATGGCTTAAATTGTCCTCTAAAGAGGCACAGATTGGCTGATTGGATACAGAAACTCAGACCAGACATCTGCGGTATTCAAGAATTGCACTTTACTTTAAAAGATAAATATAGACTCAGGGTGAAGGGATGGTCATCTATATACCAGGCAAATGGAAAGCACAAAAAAACAGATATTGCAATTTTATTCACAGATACAATAGGGTTTAAACCAACAAAAGTAAGCAAAGATAAGGATGGCCACTTTATATTTCTTAAGGGCAATACTCAATATGATGAGATCTCAATTATCAATATCCAAGCACCCAACCAGAATACACCTCAATTTATAAGAGATACTCTAACAGGCATAAACAACTTGATCTCTCCCAGCTCCATCATAGTAGGAGATTTCAACACTCCTTTGGCACTGTTGGACAGATCCTCCAATAAGAAGCTTAGCAAAGAAATTTTAGATTTAAATTTAACTATTCAATTTTTGGACCTAACAGATATCTACAGAACTTTTCACCCTAACAAAACTGAATACACATTTTTCTCAGAAGTCCATGGAACATATTCCAAAATTGATCACATCTTAGGTCATAAGTCTAACCTCAGTAAATTTAAAAGAATAGAAATTATTCCATGCATCTTCTCGGACCATTATGGAATAAAAGTTGAACTCAGCAACAAGAGGAATTTGCAGTCTCGTTCAAAAACTTGGAAGCTAAATAACCTTATGCTGAATGATAGATGGGTCAGAGACGAGATCAAGAAAGAAATTACCAAATTTTTAGAAAAAAACAATAATGAAGACACAAGTTATCAGAACCTCTGGGATACTGCAAAGGCAATCCTAAGAGGGAAATTTATAGCATTGCAAGCCTTCCTCAAGAGAATGGAAAGAGAAGATGTTAACAACTTAATGGGATATCTCAAGCAACTGGGAAAGGAAGAACATTCCAATCCCAAATCTAGCAGAAGAAAAGAAATAACCAAAATTAGAGCAGAATTAAATGAAATTGAAAATAAAAGGATTATAGAACAAATCAATAAATCCAAAAGTTGGTTCTTTGCAAAGGTCAAGAAAAAAAGAGTAACATCTCTAATCGTATCAATCAGAAATGGTAAAGATGAAATAACAACAGACCCCCTAGAAATTCAAAAAATCCTTAATGAATATTACAAGAAACTTTATTCCCAGAAAT
>NW_003852673.1:89286-100589 GCF_000181295.1 Otolemur garnettii | reverse complement strand
CTGATCTTTGACAAGCCAATTAAAAACATTGAGTGGGGAAAAGATTCCCTATTTAACAAATGGTGCTGGGCAAACTGGCTGGCAACCTCTAGAACACTGAAACTGGACCCACACCTTTTACCATTAACTGATAGACTCCCATTGGATTAAAGATTTAAACTTAAAACATGAAACCATAAAAACACTAGAAGAAAGTGTAGGAAAAACACTTGACGAAATCGGCCTGGGCAAATATTTTATGAGGAGGACATCCCGGGCAATTGAAGCAACATCAAAAATACACTACTGGGAACCTGATCTACCATACACTAAAAGGTAGAAGATGTAGCCTTTTAACCTTACTTGTATTATTTTTTCTTTATTATGAGTTGTTTCATGTTTTATTAATATCACATTTTGGATTAGGCCTAAATTGTTCATCATGTGTTGTGAAAGATTTTTGTTTTAAGTGTGAAGGAGTGATTTGAATTGTAGGTACATCCTACAATTACTGAAAAATTTTACAGTTAATTGAGACATGATGGCCCAAAGGAAAGAACTCAAAGAGCTGACATTGAAGAACATTTTCTGGAATGTAGTCACCAAAGACAGGGGAATGTTTTGGTGTTAGCAAGACCAGTGAGCAATATTCAAAAATGTAAATATGAATTCTTGGAGAGATATGATACAGAAAGCAAAGACCTACAGTGGAAAAGGAGGAAAACTTCCTTTGATGAAGTCAAGGAAGGCATATTAAACCAGTTTAAACAAATAAGGGTAGTTAATGCCCAAATCTCCTGGCAGATGATCCAAGAAGTGGCTAAAGAATTCTCACAGGAATTTGGGGTGGCAGATTTCTAATCATCAAGTGGTTGGCTCATTGTGACAAAAGATCTCCCAGAAAGTCTCGTGTGGTGAATCCAGTGAATCTCCAGTAGAAAGTGTGGAAGAGTTCATCAAAAAGTTCCTGGACTTCTCCAGAAGCTTCAAAGATGACAGGTGACATTTTTACATCATTAACACTGATGAGTGCAGACTCTTTTTCAAGGCAATGCCTGACAGTGCCTTGTCATGAAGGGTGACAAAAGAGTGAAAAACTTTCCAAAGAACATTTCATAGTTCTGCCTTGCACTAGCCCAACTGTGTGATTTCTTATGATATTCTCTAAAAAAAGCTGTACATCAAAGTAAGTACATGTATGTATCAGTACAGTAGTCCTAGTTCCTTATGTAGACTACCTCCATATATTGACCATTTATTACAGTCCTATGGGTGGTCAACTTACAGAGGTTCTATTGTATCTGAATATGACTCATTCATGTAAAAACCTGTTTTGAAATTCATTGAGAGTTGTTACAGGTTTATTTTTACTTTTTATTGGCCAACCTCTGTTTTTCACTTTCTGTTTTTAACTTGAATCCTACCAGATCATGGTACCTCAGTGACTTATACAATGTCTGGCACATAGCAGGACACAGTAGATATTTACTAAATTGAATAGAATGAAATTAAGTCTAAGGAGAAAAAGTATTTTAGGATTAAAAATACAAACCAGAATATCTACTCCAAAGAAGGCTTAGCCATGGAGAGATTAATTACAAATACATAGTGTGTGTTGCAGTAGGAAGATAAATCAAACTCAAGTTGACTGAGCCAGAAGCTTTATAATTATTTTTATTTTATAATTATTTTGGAATATCAGATAACTTTAAATACAACCATGAAAAACATTTTAAAGATGGTTCAAAGCATTTTCACTATTTCTTTTTCTCCTGTTTATTAGTATAAATAATTGCAAAATATGTATAGTTTAATAATTTGAGATAAAAAATAAATATTAAAAATAAATATGTTTAAAACATGTAAAAGGATATCTGATTTGTTGGGCCTTAAAAGATAATCAAGTTTAGGAATAACCACCTCAGAAGTTTTGTAAATCCTTTACTATAGAACAAAAATACTTAATCACTGAGGAACTATTTTCAATTGCTTGCATATTTTCTGATCAGCATGTAGTCTAAACAGATAGATCTCAAGTGGGAACAGTAGGCCTGTATTGACTTAAAGGAGTAAACTGATTTATCAAGGAAATTTTTTGACTTTGATTTTCTTGCTTCAGAGAATTTGTATTCATCTTTTTATCTTTGTGCTATCTACAACCCTTGTGTAATTGTACCAACAGCTGAAACTTTTGACTTTTGACTAAATTTTATTTATTTATTTATTTTATTAAGTCAAATACACATAGATCATGAATACATGGGGTATAATGTGCTGATTCTGATTATTTTTATACAAGCTAATGTGGTTACATTGAACTAATCAACATAGTTTTCACCTCATTTACTTGATTATTGTGCCAAAACATCATAGATTAGACTTGTACCCTTGTCATATGCTCCATAAGTTTGGTGCAGCCTTTTACCCTCCCTCTGCCAAACCTCCCTTTCCACTCCATTTCTCTCCTTCATCTTGGGTTATAGTTGTGTTCTATCGTTCATAAGAAAGTGTAGGTTTCATAGAAGTACTGAGTACATTAGATACTTTTTCCTCCACTCTTGAGACGTTTTACTCCAGAGAATATGTTCAAGATCCCTCCATGTAAACATAAAAGAGGTAAAGACTTCATCCTTTTTAAAGGCTGAATAGTATTCCATGGTATACATATACCACAATTTAGTAATCCATTCATGGATCAACAGGCACTTGGGCTTCTTCCATGACTTGGAGAGGCACATGGTATACAGACACATGAAAAAATGCTCGTCTTCTTTAATCATCAGAGAAATGCAAATCAAAACAACTTTGAGATACCATCTAACTCCAGTAAGAGTAGCCCACATAACAAAAATCCCAAAGCTACAGATGTTGGCGTAGATGTGGAGAAAAGGGAACACTTCTAATACATCCCTTTTGGAAAGAAGTTTAGAGAACACTCAGGGATCTAAAAATTGGCCTACCATTGGATCCTGCAATTCTCTACTAGGAGTATATCTAAAAGACCAAGAATCACTTTGCAAAAAAGGTATTTGCACCAGATTATTCATTGCAGCTCAATTAGTAATAGCCAAGTCATGACTAAACTTTAGGCAGGCTTCTTCCTCATCATAGGCCACTGACCTCCCTCTTTAGAAAACTTGTGATTTAAAATTCTTTCTCTACTCCTTTAAGATGTATATAAGTCTTTAAAAAACTACTCACTGGTTTTACAACCCAAGAATGTCTTTCATAAGGACCTGGTATCCATCATCTATGGCCTCTTAAGATCAGAATAAATGACTTCTTATTTAAGATAGTAAAGTAAAGCCAGATTTAAAAATCCCCCTCAAACCTAGAAATGTAAATAAAAAGCCTTAAAACAAAAGAGGATCTGACACAAAAATGCCAGCACAAATTAAACAACGCAAAGAAACCACTTGTGGCCTACAGAAGAACAGGCAATTTCTGAGTTAACAAGAGCTAACAAGCCATTGCTTGGGCAGCTCAGAGTAGCCGCTAAGTTTCCCACTGAAAAGCTTTGGTAATACAGGACAGGGTGGAAATGGAGGTGGGGAGAAGGCTGTGGATAAACATAACCCTGAAAACTCTACTCATCATAGAGAAGAAGAGGACAGCCATGGGAGAAGATGTGGAAATGTGCTTGAAATTAATAACTTCTTTCTTGCCTTTCCTTTTACCCTTTCATGGGATGAAAGAAAAGGGGACAAGAAAAAAAAGATTCCCAAATAAATATCCAATAATTCAGAAATAAGCCAATCAGGGGAAATAATAAGCACTAGAGGAGACCTAAGGCTAGATATTTTGGGAGAGGCAAAGAAGGAGATGAGCTGAGAAAATCTGGAAACGTTCTCTTCATCAAGCTGTGATCTTAACAAAGGGGCCCCAAACAAATGAACAACCATAAAACAAACACAAAACTTTTCTTTCTTTTTATTTTGAAGCATAGACATGGCTGTTGGGAAAGAAAAGGTAAAATATGGTTGCAGAAAAACCCAGGCTGACATTTATGGAGCTGTCTCTAGGAATTTATGCTTAATCAGAGAAATTATTTGAATTTCAAGTTGTCCTGACTGGATTGAGACAAACTCAAGATTAGGCAGAGAGAACTGAGACACAGACTATTTAATAAAACTTCTGAAGACAGAGAATAACACAGTTTTATTAACAAAGACTGCTCACAACTGCAGCTGAAACTTAGTTTTCTCTAAACCTAAGTAAATAGACCTGACACTTCAGTAAATGGAACTATAAAGCTGCAGTGTGGAAAGGAAGTCAAGGAGAGTTCATTCAGAAGCTGTCAGATCAAACAGAAGATATGGACTCAACCTCTCAATCACATCTTTTGCATGAGTAACATACAAATGAAACAGAAAATAATATATCAGCCAGGGGTTTATGTAAATAAGCTGTAGTAAATATATTAGGAAAATATTGGGATTGGGGGAGAGAGGAAAAAATCATTGCAGGCAAAATACAGATTTAAAAAATTTATAGAAGTTAATAAAATTTATTAACCCAAGGAAAAGAAGAAAAATGAGACTGATTTTCCATAAAATCATCTCATTATTTAAGAATTTTAAAAAATGAATTTAATAAAATAAACTCATAGATAAGAACATAATAATCAGACTAAGAATGAAAAAAAATTTGCACAGAACAGGAAACATATTGAACCCAAAGAATTACAATTTCAGAATAAATAAAAAATTATGGAGAAGGCACACTAAAAGCTTATTGTTATAATGAAAGACTTAAAGTAAAAGTAGAAGAAAAATGCATGATTAAAGCAATTAAGAATAGCTTAATAGAGACAAAGACGAGGTAAAAATGGACCAACAAAAGGATAAATGTCTTTGATGCAAAGAATTCAACATCTGGAATTGCACTCAAGGCATAGTCTGAGAGAATTTTCCTGAATTGAAAATGAAATCTTTGTATAGTACTCTGTTCTAGAAAAACTGAAATATTGGGAGATATACCTCTATAGACTCTAAGACTATATGAAGCTTAAGTCTCATTTTGAACACATATTTTCTCTTCTGTCATTTAATTTATGAGCCATTCAATTTAAAGAAAACATAACAAAATGCTATTCTCCAAAACATGTTTACAGCTGATATTTGTGACTATCTAGGATTTTCCTAAAATCTAGAATTTAAGCTAGTTAATTACTGAGAGGGAAATCATCAATGCAGTGTTAAATTATCAGCTAGTATATGATGTACAGATTTAGTGATTATATTTTATGGACAAAAACTGACACACATGTTCTGCCAAGTAGGTTTACTTCTTTTTAAAACTATTCTTTCTGGCCTGTAAGCATTGTTAAAAAACGTTTTTAGAAAGAGATTTATCTAGAAGTTGATGAGCCATGTCACTTAGAAATGCAAGGACAGATAAATTATTATAGATTCACTTATTCATTCTTCTTCTGTAATACTTAGAAATTATATGTAATTATTTATTAACATGCCTTGACCCATCCTTTCAGTACCTTCACTCTCTAAAGACTAAATTCAAGAAAAAGAAGGTACTGTGTTTAATTCTGTATCTTATCACCTAATAGAGAGTCAGTTCTCAATGAATGTTTGTTAACTATTAAAAGATTAGATTAACTACTGAAATATTGAAATTCATGTAATAGAATATTAAATCAAGTGTCAGCTGAGGCAGATACTAAAGTTAGTGTGACCCATAGGACTCTGAAGGAATTGTCACAGGGGTTAGTCAAGGGCCACTTCTTTGACATTTAAACCCTTAAACCTTATTCACATTGAAAACATAAAACTAACATGAAAGAGTAGATCTAGCAACACTACCACCAACAATGGGGCAAAAGGACAGGAAACCTACCCTGGAAGATCACTCCATGCTTGAGAATTAATAGGGCAAAGTGTCCAATGAAAGAGAAGAACAATTCACGTCAAGGAAGCTGTAGCCAGAAGAACCCACAGAAGAACTCACAAAAGCTCACAGAAAGAGCCCATAGTAGAGAGTGCAAAGTTTTGATACCCAACAGTGTAGGGGATAAGATCCTTTTGCTCAAGACATGGCAGTTCGCCTCAATGTGCCCTCTCCGGTTAACTGCTTCCGAGAAGCGCATTCCTTGTGGATCTGAGCATCTGCACTTGCCTATTGATGTGCAAGAATGTAGAGTGACTCTCCCTAGGGGGCGTGGAGAAGTAGCTGAGATGAGCTGGAGGCTGGAAAGACCGGTTTTGAAGCATTGGGTTCTATTCCCTGCCTCCCTCCTTCAATTAACATTATAATGTGTTACCTTACCTTGGGCAAGAGAGGAGGACAGCCAGGCTCCAAAATGTTTTACTCTAAACAAAATCAATTGTATATGCCTTCCTCAACCTTCACACTAAATTGTAATCTCAAATGGTTGCTTCCTCAGGATACTTGACTTCTTTGTATATGTGTTAAATTCTTACTAAATATTGGAAAGTATATAAGATACTGAGTAAAGTTTATCGGGGCCGCCGACCAGAGCGAGTCCCGGTCTCCCTTGAAGATTCATTCCATTTGCAGTTCTTTCCCCTGCGTCATCGAACAGAAGTTCCAAGGAGGAACACAAACACCATCTACACAACAGGCCCAGAGAGTACAGAGTTAATTTTGGGACCAATCATTTGCTAATTCAAAGCTTTTTCATCCTGTTCCCTTGCCTTTCCTTTCAATTACTGGGTAGAAACTACCCAGTTAGAGAATCAGGAGGAAATGAGCAGAGAAAAAGACTACCATGTTATTTGTCTTCTTCCCCCAAATCAGACATTGTCAATTCAAGCCTTGAGTAGCCAGAGAGGTGTCCAATATTTTAATAAATGTGAAAGCGTTGGTTACTACATTGGATTGAACAGCTTACATTTTTGTGATACATATAAGTAACTCAAGGATGAAATTATTTTATATGCAAAATGAAAAGAAAATCATGAGTTATTTCTGGTGAGGTTTTATCCAATGGCAGTGAATATGCTTCCTACAATGAAATGAAAAACCAAATTGATCTGTTTTCATTATATCTCTAGTTGTTCTTGTTTGATGTAATATAATTATCATCACTTGTCTCTTAGAAATTTAGAATCCTATCAGGGAAATTTAACAAAGGGATTGAAATAAGAATAATCACTCATTAATTTGGTAGCTGAAAAATTCATGGCAAGCTGAAAATGAATCAGAGTATCTCAACAGCAGAATTGATCAAGCAGAAGAAAGAATTAGTGAGCCCAAGGAGAGGTTGTCTGAAAATAAGAATACAAAAGAATGAAGCATGTCTATAGGATTTAGAAAATAGCTTGTAAAGGACAAATTTAAGAGTTATTGGCCTGAAAGAGGATGGAGAGAGACAGAAAGAGAGAGATTGGGATAAAAAGTTTATTCAAATAAACAGTAGAGATCTTTTCAAACCTATAGAAAGATATGAATATCCAGGGATGAGAAGGTCATTGAATACCAAGCAGATGCAACCCAAATAACACCACCTCAGACCAGGCATGGTGGAGCCACTTGTAATCCCAACACTTTGGAAGTCCAATGAGGGAAGATTACTTGAGTCAAGAGTTTAAGACCACCCTGGGCAGCATAGCAAGGTCCTGTCTCTATAAAAACTTAAAAAAAAAAAAAAGTATCTGGGAATTTTTTTTTTTGGTAGAGACAGAGTCTCACTTTATCACCTTCTGTAGCATGCTGTGGTGTCACACTGCTGACAGCAACCTCTGTCAGCAACCATCTCCTAGGCTTAAGCAATTCTTTTGCCTCAGCCTCCCAAGTAGCTGGGACCACAGGCACCCACCACAATGCCTGTCTATTTTTTTTTTTTTTTTTTTTTTTTTTTGCTGTTTGGCTTGGGCCATGTTTGAACCCATCACCCTCGATATATGGGGCTGGCACCCTACCCACTGAGTCAGACGTGCTGCCCAGTATCTGGGAATATTGATGCATGTCTGTGGTCCTAGTTATTCAGGAGGATGAGGCAGGAGAATGGCTTAAACCCATGAGCTTAAGGGTGCAGTGAGTTTTGATAGTGCCACTGCTGTTCATTCTGGGTGACTGAATGAGACTCTGCCTCCAAAAAGAAGAATAATAAAAATAAAGATTACCTCAAGGCATAAATAATCAAATTCTCAAAGGTCACGGATAAAGAAAAGGATTCTAAAATGAGAAAAGAAACAAATGATATAGAAAGAATCTCTAACATTTGTGACAACAGACTTCTCAGTGGAAATCCTGCAGGTTAGGAGAAAGTAGCATGATATATTTAAAGTGCTAAAGGAAAAAACTTTCATCCTAAAATATTATATCCACAAAAATATTCTTCAAACATGAAGGGGAAATAAAGATTTCCCAGACAAAAGCTGAGAGATTTCATCAATGGCATACTTGTCATTTGGAAAATACTAAAGGGAATTCTTTAATCTCAGAGAAAAGAATGTTAACAATGAAATTTACCTGAAGGCATAAAACTCACTGGTAACTATAGGTACACAGACAAATACAGAATACTCTACTACTGTACTTGTAGTGTGTAAACCTATCAGATCTTAAGAAAACTGAAAAATTAATTTGTCAAAAACAATAAGTATATCAACTTTTAAAGAAATAGATTGTGTGAAAAGATATAACTGAAAACAGCAAAAAGTCAAGAACTGGGGGAACTGAGTTAAAGTATAGAGTTTTTTAGTTTCCTCCTTTTTAAAAAAATTAGAGTTAAATTGTCATTAGATTAAAATAATTGATTATAAGATGTTATTTCCAAGCCTCATGGTAAATTCAAATAAAAAATAGAATAGCTCTAGAAAATATAAAAAGTAGGAAATAAAAACACACTAATAGAGAAAAATCACTTTTATACAAAGAAAAATAGGAAGGAAGGACCACAAAACAACCAGAAAACAAATGGCAGTGGTAAGTTCTTACCTATCATTATTAACATTACATGTAAATGGACTGAACTCTCCTAGAAAAACACAAAGTGACTAAATAGATAAAAACATAAGACCTAACTATATACTGCCTTTAAGAAACTCATTTCACCTATAAACACACACACAGACTTATAATAAAGGGATGGAAAAAGATATTCTGTGCAAAATGGAAACTGAAAGAGAGCAGAAGCAGCTACAGGATAAAATATATTTCAAGACAAAAAAAAAGATACAAAAATATTATCATTATATAGTCCTGAAGGATCAATGTAGCAATAGAATATAGCAATTCTAAATACAGTAGAACCTCTGTAAGTTGACCACCGATGGGACTATAACAAGCTGACCAATATACGGAGGTAGTCAGCATGAGGAACTAAGCCTACTATGCTACTATGTACATGTGATGCATGTTCAGTCTGTGAAAATTAAGTCAACTTAAGGAGGTGGCCAATGTAGAGAAGTGGTCAACTAGGGAGGTTCTACCAAATGCATGCACCCAACACTGGAGTACCCAGATATAAAAAACAAATATTATTAGAGCTAAAGATAAAGATAAACCTTAATACGATAATAGCTGGAGAACGCAACACCTCACTTTCAGAAGTGGAATCATTCAGAATAGATCATACACACAGAAAATCAATAAAGAAATTTCAGACTTAATATGCAGTATAGATGAAATGGACCTAATAAATATTCTTTTTATTTCTTATAGCATAACCATGTACATTAATGTAATCATGGAGTACAGTGTGCTATATTCATATACATTTTTAAATACTCTCAACAAACTGGTTAACATAACCTTCATGTCATTTTCTTAGTTATTGAGTTAAGACATTCATACTCTGCTTTTAGAAAGATTCACTTGTACCCTTGTAAGATAAACCATATAAGTGACCCCACCAATCACCCTCCCACCCACCATCCACCCCCTTCACCTCCCCTCTCCCAACTCCTTCCCATATTCTAAGGCTAAAATTACATTACGACATTCTTATAAAAGCTATGAATTGGTTTCAAAATAGGACTGTGTACATTGGATACTTTTTCTTCCATTCTTGAGATACATTGCTAAGAACATTTTCTAGTTCCATCCATATAAACATGAAGGAGGTAAAGTCTCCATCTTTCTTTAGGGCTGCATAATGTTCCATGTTGTACATATACCACAGTTTATTGATCCATTCGTGGGTTGATGGGCATTTGGGTTTCTTCCATGACCTAGCAATTATGAATTGGGCTGCAATAGACATTCTGATACAAATATCTTTGTTGTAATTCGATTTTGGTCTTCTGGATATATACCTAATAAAGGAATTGCAGGATCAAGTGGCAGTTCTATTTTTAGTTCTCTCAGTGTTCTCCAGATGTCTTTCAAAAGGAACGAATTAATTTGCATTCCCACCAGCAGTGTAGAAGGGTTCCCTTTTCTTCACATCCACGCCAACATCTCTGGATTTCAGATTTTGTGATATGGGCTAATCTTACTGGGGTTAGATGGTACCTCAAAGTAGTTTTGATTTGCATTTCTCTGATGATTAAGGATGGGGATCATTTTTTCATATATCTGTAGGCCATGCACCTTTCTTTAGAAAAATTTCTATTCAAGTGCCTTGCCCACCCTGAGATGGGATTGCTTGTTTTTTTCTTGCTAATATGTTTCAGTTCTCTGTGAATTTTGGTTATTAAACCTTTGTCAGAGAAATAACCTGCAAATATCTTCTCCCATTCCGAGGGCTGTCTACCCGCTTTATTTACTGTGTTCTTGGCTGTGCAGAAAGTTTTTAGTTTGATCAGGTCTCAAAAGTGTATTTTTGACATTGCTTCAATTGCCCGAGGGGTCCTCCTCATAAAATTTTTGCCCAAGCAGATTTCTTCAAGTGTTTTCCCTGCACTTTCTTCTAGTATTTTCATAGTTTCATGTCTTAAGTTTAAATCGTTATTCCAGTGAGAGTCTATCTTAGTTAACGGTGAAAGGTGTGGGTCTAGTTTCAGTTTTCTACAGGTTGCCATCCAGTTAGCCCAGCACAATTTGTAAAATAGGGAATCTTTTCCCCATTCAATATTTTTAATTGGCTTGTCAAGGATCAGATAATGATCCTTGGCTGGATTCATCTGTTGGCTTTCTATTCTGTTCCATACATCCACCTCTCTTTTTGTGCCAGTACCATGCTGTTTTTATCACTATTGATTTATAGTATAGTCTGAGGTGTGATAATGTAATTCTACTTTGTTTTTATTCCTGAGTAATGTCTTTGCTATTTGAGTTTTTTTCTGATTCTATATAATATGAAGCATTATTTTTTCTAGATCTTTACAGTATGACAGTGGAGCATTAATGGGGATTGCATTAAAATTATATATTGCTTTGGGTAGTATGGACATTTTAAC
>NW_003852673.1:51572-87211 GCF_000181295.1 Otolemur garnettii | reverse complement strand
TCACCCTGAGTCTATATTTGTCTTTTAAGGTAAGGTGAGATTCTTGTATACAACAGATGTCTGGTCTGAGTAATCTGCGCCTCTTTAGGGGACAATTTAAGCCATTCACATTGATTGAAATTATTGATAAGCCTGATAAAATGTTAGGCATCGAATTGTTCAAAAGTCCAGTGGATGTTTTTAATCCTTTCACCACTTTGGAAATTAGAGTTTGATCAATAGTTTCTGAGTTAGTTTACTTCTGTGGTGAAGGATTGCACTGGTCGTTATGGAGAATAGGTCTGAGAATATCTTGGAGATCTGGTTTAGTTATGGCAAATTTCTTCAATGCATGAATGTCATTAAAGTATTTAATTTCTCCATCATAAATGAAACTCAGTTTACCTGGATCCTGGGCTGAAAGTTATTTTGTTTGAAGAGATTAAGTGTCGATGACCACCCTCTTCTTGCCTGAAAGGTTTCAGCAGAGAGATCTGCGGTTATTCTAATATTCTCCCCCTTGTAGGTTATGGTTTTCTTATGCTTTGCTGCTTACAGGATTTTCTCTTTCATATTCACTTTAGTGAAGTTAATTATGATGTGTCTGGGGGATGCCTTACTCGTGTTGAGTTGTGCTGGGGTTCTGAAGCTATCTGAAATCTGAATTTTAGGATCTCTTGACATATCTGGAAAGTTATCTTCCATAATTTCATAAAGAAGAGCCTCTGTGTTTTGCAAAGCAACTTCGTCACCTTCAGGGATTCCTATAAGGCAAATACTAGTTTTTTTTTAATTATTCCAGAGCTCTCTGAGAGAATGATCCATTTTTGCTTTCCATTTCTGATTCTCTTTGGACATTTGGACATATTCAGAAGCTTTATCTTCTATGTCTGAGATCCTTTCTTCTGCCTCTGGCACTCTGTTACCAAGAGATTCTTCTGTATTTTGCAGATCTTTGAGGGCTGCAATCTCTTGTCTTAATGTTTCAAAATCTTTGGTGGTTTTGTCTTTGAATTCATTGAATTCTTGAGTGAACATTTGGAATGTTCCTTGAATTTCTACTTCTATCTTTGCCCCTATTCTATTAATCTTATTTGCAATCCAAATTCTGAATTCAATTTCTGACATCTCAGCCATTTGTTTATAAAGGGGATCTTCAGTTTCGTCTGTCACATCCTTTCTAGGAGATTAACCTACTCTGGTTATTCATATTACCAGAGCTTTTCTGCTGATTCCGCCCCATGATTATTTTACCCTGTTTGACTTTTCCCCTGGAAGTTTGTCAAGGACCTGTTCGGTGTTATGGCCTAAGAGACTGGGGACCTGGTGTGCTGGGGCTAAGTGGCTCTGTCTTATTTTCAGCTGGTCTCTGTCCTACCCTAGCTACTCTTGGTTGAAGTCTCTGCTGTGAAGAGATACCAGCAATTAGTTCATCCCATCCTCCACAAACAACAATTGGGCAAGGAAAATCAAACCTTCCCTCAACCATACACCCAGAGTGCCCCTTTGAATAGTCCCTGGGTGGTCTGCCAGGTTTATGTGGTCCAAATCAGTTGTACAGTTGGCACCATTTTCAGGTGGAAGAGTTCAAATGTCTCCAGCAGCTAGATAAGAAGGGTCTGCTTGCAGCTCAGATATAACTTGCTCCAGTGCTTCGTGAGGGTAAAGGAACCCACCCAGCAAATGGATTAGTCTGGGAAGGTTAATACCTCCTTATCCACCTTGCACTCAGTCACTCATAATCTCCCAGGTCTGTGACCCTATTCACTCCAGTAGGGAACTGCTCTTGGGGTTTACAACTGCCAAAATCACCTGGAAATCTGAGTCTGGCTGTGGGGCCTTGCATGTTTAAATTAGGCTGTGAAAGTTCTTTCCATTCCAGCCCACGCCTTCTGTCCCAGCTATATTCCTCTACAAGTTAGAGGCTGCTAGAGCTGATAAGGAACTCAGCTCTAGGCAGCAAGCAATTAGAGTTTACACTCAGGTGTCAATTCCAGCCTCTGCCGGCCCATTGCCTTTGTCTCAGCTATACTCTCCTGAGGGCTGGTGCTAATGGTCTCTTTACTTATGAAAGTTATCAAGTCCATTCCACCTGTGGTTTATGTCCAGAACCTCTGATTGCCCAGAAAGATGGGGCTTGCCTATCTGGAATGGCATCAGATTGCAGCTCAGGATGCCACTGTTGCTGTATGGCTTCCTCCAAGCCAACTTGCTTCTCCTCACTCCTTTGCCACAGTCAGCACAGAGCAGCACCAGCCCTTTCCCCCTCCACTCCTCTCAAGGAGATACCCAAGACTCTTGACTCCAAACCTCGGGTGAGGGGGGAATCCTCAGAGTTGAATGTTGCAGGTTGGTAATATATACAGTTTTACAGTTTTATGCCTGGCAGTAGGGTGCCATGGCACGCCAGCAGGGATAGGAGGTCCAGTTTTTAGGGGGTCTCTCCTGTGGGATAGAGTGAGAGAATGTTTGAACTCTGCTCACTTGTTTGTATGGAGTAAACTGAGAGCCCTTCTTGTGGGGGAGGGGACTCCTGTCCACTTGGTGGTGGATTTTGTACCTTTTGACTGTATTTTTGGGGTTGCAGCTCCCCTCAGGAAGGTTGAAGTGCATTCTTCAATCTTCTCTCTTGGCTCCGCTCCAAACCATCAGCTCCCTTGCTAAGCTTCTGTCCTTTAAGCCTCCTTCTGGATGTGAGCCTCTGTAAAAAGCTGGCTGCAGTCCGCCATCTTGGCTCCCATGGACCTAATAAATATTTGCAGAGCATTTCACTCAACAGCTATATAATACACAGGCTTCTTCTTAGGGCATGCATCATTCTCAAGGATAGACCTGCCATAAGTCTTAAAAATTTTGAAAAAACTGAAATATCAATGATATCAAATATCTTTTCTGACCATAATGGAGTAAAACTAAACAATGAAAAACAAGAGAAACTCTGGAAATTACAGAAACACATGGAAATTAAACAATATGCTCCTGAATAATCATTTGATCAATGAAGATATTAAGAAATAAATTAGGCTCGGCGCCTGTGGCTCAAGTGACTAAGGTGCTGGCCACATACACCTAAGGTGGTGGGTTTGAATCCTCAGCCCGGGCCCGCCAAACAACAATGATGGCTGCAACCAAGAAATGGCCAGGCGTTGTGGCTGGTGCCTGTGGCCCCAGCTACTTGGAAGGCTGAGGTAGGAGACTCGCTTGAGCCCAGGAGTTGGAGGTTGCTGTGAGCGTGATGCCATGGCACTCTACCCAGGGGGATAGCTTGAGGCTCTGTCTCAAAATAAATAAATAAATAAATAAATAAATATAAATTAAAGTATTTCTTGAAACAAATGAAAGTGGAAACACAATATAACAAAATGTATGGGATATAGCAAAGTGCTATTAAGAAGCAAGTTGATAGTTATAAATGCCTACATCAGAAGAGTGAAAAACAAAACCCTCAAATAAATAGCCTTATGATGTCTAAAAGAACTAGAAAATTAATAGTAAGCAAAATCCAACATTAGAAGAAGAAAAGAAATAAAGATCACAGCAGAAATAAATGAAATTAAAACCAAAAGATAATACAGTAGGTAAACAAAATGAATTTTTTTTTAAAGATTAAAAACAAACTAACAAACATTTAACCAGACTAAGGTAAAAGGAGAGAAGACTCAAATAAATAAAATCAAGATGAAAAAGGCAATATTACAACTGATACCACCACAATTTAAAGGATCATTAGAGACTGATAAGAGAAATTATACGCCAATACATTCGGTAATCTTGAAGACATGGCTAAATTCCTAGATACTTATAGCCTACCAAGACTGAACTATAAAGAAATTCAAAACCTATATAGACAAATAAAAAATAATGACACAAGGTATTAAAATTTTTCCTTGGAGAAAGGAGAACACTTTTACATTGCTGGTGGGAATGCGAACTAATATATTCCTTTTGGAAAGATGTCTGGAGACCACTTAGAGAACTAAATATAGACTTACTATTTGATCTTGCAATTCCGTTATTTTCCGTTATTTGGTATATATCCAGAAAACCAAAAAGCACATTACAACAAAAATATCTGTATCAGAATGTTTATTGCAGCCCAATTCATAATTGCCAGGTCATGGAAGAAGCCCATTGCTAAGTCATGTAAAAAGCCCAAATGCCCATGGATCCACAAATAGATCAACAGACTGTGGTATATGTACACCATGGAATACTATGCAGCCATAAAGAAAGATGGAGACTTTACGTCCTTCATGTTTACATGGATGGAGCTGGAAAATGTTCTTCTTAGCAAAGTCTCACAAGAATGGAAGAAAAGTATTCCATGTACACAGCCCTATTATGAAACTTTCATATGAAAGCTATAACCTAATTATAGCCTAAGAATATGGGGAGGGGGAGGGAGAGGGGAGGACAGAAGGGTGGAGGGAGGTTGATTGGAGGGATCACTTCTATGGTTTATCTTACAAGGGTACAAGTGAATCTTTCTAAGAGTAGAATATAAATGTCTTAACACAATAACTAAGAAAACGACATAAATGTTAACCAGTTTGATGAAAGTATTTCAAATTGTGTATGAAAACACCACAGTGTACCCCAGGATTGCATTAATGATGTACAAAAAATGTATTTTATTTAGATAAAATAAAAAAAAATTCCTATCAAAGAAAAGCTCAGAATTTGATGTGTTCACAAATTCTACCAAACATTTAAAAGTTAACACCAATCCTCCTCAAATTAGTCCAAAAGTTGAGAAATGAAACTCATTCTACAAAGTCAGTATTACCCCAATACTAAAACCAGACAAAAGACAACCACAATAAGAAAAGAAAACAACAGACCAATATGTCTGATGAACACTAATGCAAATATTTTTAACAAAGTACTAGCAAACTGAAGTTAGTAACACCTTGAAAAGATCATTCATTATGATCAAGAGAGATTCATCCCAGGAATGCAAGGATAGTCAAACATATGCAAATCAGTTAATGTGTTACATTATATTCACAGAGTGAAGGACAAAAACCATGTGATCATTTCAATTGATGCTGAAAAAGCATTTGTTAACATCCATCATTTCTTCATGGTAAAAAACTTTAAAAACTATGTGTTGAAGGAGCATACCTCAGCATGAAAAAAGCCGTATTTGACAGACCTTCAGTTAATATCCTGAAAAATGTGGAAAAACTGATAGGTTTTCTTCAAAGATCTGGAACAAGAAAAGGTTGTCCACTTTAATCACTACTATTCAATGTAATGCTGGAAGTGTATAAAATAAGAAAAAGAAAAGATATCCAGATTGGAAAGGAAGAAATCTTTATTTGATGATGATATGATCTTATATTTAAAGAAATCTAATGACAAAAAAAAGTTACTAGGACTAATAAAAAAATTCAATAAAATTAAAGATATAAAAATCAGTAGCATTGGCTCAGTGCCCATAGCTCAGTGAGTAGGGTGCCAGCCACATATACTGAGGCTGGTGGGTTTAAGCCTGGGCTGGGCCTGCTAAACAACAGTGACAACTGCAACCAAAAAGGCATTGTGGGGGGTCCCTGTAGTCCCAGCTACTCAGGAGGCTGAGGCAAAAGAATCACTTAAGCCCAAGAGTTTGAGGTTGCTTTTAGCTGTGGTGCCACAGCACTCTATGAGGGCAACATAGTGAGACTCTGTCTTAAAAAAAAAAAAAAATCAGTAGCATTTCTATATGTCCACAGTTAACAATATGAAAAAAGAAACCAAGAAAGTAATTCCATTTGCAATAAACAATATGAAAAAAGAAACCAAGAAAGTAATTCCATTTGCAATAGCTAAAAATGAAATAAAATACTTAGGAATAAACAGAACCAAAGAAGTGAAAGACCTCTACAATGAAACTATAATACATCAATGAAAGAAATTGAAGAGGACATGCACATGAAAAAATGGAAAGATATTTCATACTCATGGACTGGAAGAATCAGTATTGTTAGAATGTCCTTACAACTCAAAGCAATCTATAGATTCAGTGAAATCCCTATTAAGATACCAATGGCATTCTTGAAAGAAACAGAAAAAAAAAATCTTAAAATTTTCATGGAAACTCAAAAGACTAAGAATAGCCAAAGTTATCCTGCATAAAAAGAACAAAACTGAATCACATTACCTGACTTCAAATTATAACCAAGATAGCATGATATTGGCACACAGACCAGTGGAACAGAATAGAGAACCCCAAAACAAATCCATGCATATCCAGTGACCTCATTTTCAACAAAGGTGTCAAGAACATACACATTGCAGAAAAGATGATCTCTTCAAAAAAGGGTGCTATGAAAACTTGAAATCCATATGCAGAAGAATGAAAGTAAACCATTTTCTCTTGCAATATACAGAAATCAAATAAAAATAGATTAAAGACTTATATCTAAGACCTGAAACTATGAAACTAATAGAAGAAAATTTTAGGGAAATGCATTAGAACATTGGTCTAGGCAAAGATTTTTTTGAGTACCATCTCAAAACCATGGGTACCCAAGGCAAAAATGAACAGTTGTGATCACAACAAACTAAAATGCTTCTGCACAGCAAGGTGAATAATCAACAAAGTGAAGAGATAATCCAAATGTTAGGAGAAAATGTTTGCATTCTATCTATCTGACAAGGGATTAATAAGCAGACTATAAAAGGACTCAAATAACTCAATAGAAAAAAAATCTGATTGGAAAATGGCAAAAGGTCTGAATAGACATTTCTCAGTAGAAGACACAAAAATAACCAATTGGTAACTGAAAAAAAATGATCTATATCAGTAATCATAAGAGAAATATAAATCAAAACTACAGTGAGTTTGATGAAAATATTTCAAACTGTATATAAAACCAGCACACTGTACCCCATGACTGCATTAATGTACACATCTATGATTTAATGGGAAAAAAAACCTACAGTAAGATATCATCCTACCTCAGCTTTTATCAAAACAGCTTTTATCAAAAAGGCAGGAAATAACAAGTATTGGCAAGGACGTGAAGAAAGGGGAACTCTTGCACACTGTTGATGGGAATGTAAATTAGCTACAATGGATAACAGTTGGAGGCTTCTCACAAAAACAAAAAATAGAACTACTATATAATCCAGTAATCCCCCTGCTGGGATATATCAAAAAGATGTCATCACTGTCCATGATAGCCAAGACATGGAGTCAACCTAAGTGTCCATCAGTGGATGAATGTACTACCTTTTCTTTAAACATTATTTTGCCATAATAAAGAATGAAGTCCTGTCATTAGCAACAACATGGATGGAATTGAAGGGCAATATGTTAAGTGAATAAGTCAGGCATAGAAAGAGAAATATTGAATGTTCCCACTCATGTGGGAAAGAAAAAACAGAACTCATTAAGAATGATGGTTACCAGAGGCTGAGAAGTATAGCGTGGAGGGGGAATAAAATAAGCATGATGAATGGGTACAAAAATAGAGTTACACAGAATGAATATGATCTAGTATTTATTAGCACACTAGGGTGACTATTGCTATCAATAATTTATTGTGTATTTTTAAATAACTAAAAGGGTGGGATTGGAATGTTCCTAACACAGAGAAATGACAAATGAGTGATGTGATGGATACCCCCAATTACCCTGATATGATCGTTACACGACATGTGCCTGTATCAAAACATAACATGTGAATATGCGCAACTACAAGTATTATGTACCTATAATAATTTTTAAAAATTAAAAAGGAACACATATGATTAAAAGTAATTCAAAGACATTACATTTCTTAAAATTTCTATGATATTACATTGTGAAATAAACTAGTTTTTCCTAAGGAAAAATATGCTTTTTTCTCTCTGTGGTCAAGAACCTGGGCAATAAAATTACAAGGCAGAGTTGTTTGGTGAGAAAGCCTCAGCACAAAGGAGTATTGACTGTGGGTTCCTGCAGTTCCAGCAATGCTCAACATGATGGCAGTTCACTTTTATCTATTTGTTAGCTGCATAATTGTTTTATGGAATTTTCTATATGCTTGAGAGATAACAAAGAAACATGTTTTTAAAAAGAGCATACGGTATCTTAAATTGCAAAAGATATTGTTTATGTATGAAGAAAACTATAAGGAAATATTGTATATTAACATAGTAACACCGATTATCTCTACTGCTGTAACTATTATTTATAATTTTCTCTTTTTTTTGAGACCGAGTGTCACTTTGTCACCCTCAGTGGATTGCCATGGTGTCATAGTTCACCATAACCTCCAATTCCTGGGTTTAGGCGATTCTCTTGCCTCAGCCTCACAAGTAGCTGAGACTGCAGGCACCCGCCACAACACTCAGCTATTTTTTGCTGCAGTTGTCACTGTTGTTTGAGCTAGCCAGGGCTGGGTACCCGCCACCCTTGGTATATGGGGCTGGCGTCTTACCCACTGAGCCATAGGCAAGCCCTCTTATTCATAATTTTCCAGTCACAGTATTTAAAATTGTATTTTCATTTTTGTTGCCATGTTGAAATATGTTAGTTTCTTTTGTATCTATTTATAAAATCATATTTAAAAAGGGGAAATGAGTGGAAAGGTTTTGAGCAAAGGAAGGGAATTCTATGAACATTACTATATATCCTTAAATTTTACATAAAACTCCCCAAATATTTTTAAAAGTCATTGAATATATGAAGAAAGAAAAAGAATGCATGGATGCTTTATTCCTGATTATACATAAGCAGTGTGCTAATTTTGGCAAATCATTTCTCATTCATTAGATTTTTTAAAGGCTTACAATAGGTTACAAGTTATGAAAACTATAATGAAATGAAAAAAAAAGGATTAAAGTGTAACATTCTAATATCTTTTAAAATTCCAAGCCTTTCCCCCACAGATGTAAATTTTCTTAATATCTCAGCACTATGGGTACAAATGGAATTCACAAATGAAAACAATTCAAGCCTGCTAATTGGCAGCCAACTACTTTGCCTGGCATGTTTTTTTCATTTCTTTCTGGCTTATATTAACACCAGTTGCACTTATGTATACTTCTTCCTTCAAACAGCACAGCTTCAAGCCTGCAGCTCTAAATGTGGGAAGGATAAACAAAAGCTAAGAAAGGAATTCTTCAAAGTAGTCTTTGTTCTGGATTGTGCTCTTGCCTCCTTGTTAGCTTGTTTCAGTAAGGTTGAAAAGTTAGGGAATTTCTGAGCCCTGTGAGGCTCCTACTTCTGTGCCTCTAAGGTTAGGCAAAAAGCAGAACCCAACCTACTAGAACTCTTCTGGACTAAGACAAGCAGTTGCACCTTCTGGTCTCCACAAGGAGTCTGGCTATTTGGAGAACCTCTCTCCTACTCCTCTTTAATTCATTTTTCTCTATAGTGACCTTCATGCTGAATAACCAAAGCAGGACTGGTCCAGAGCAAAGAAGGACATGGGAAGTACAAAGTGGTTTAAGGATGTCAGAGAGAAAAAGAGAGAGACTTATGGGTAGTTTATCTCACCCCAAGCTCCCTTCCTTTAAGCAATGATTCTTCCAATTTTAATTTTCAGGGCCTGACAATTATCTCACATGAACCAAAGGGGTACCTTCGAATTGCAGATACAGATTATACCTTTTTTAAAAAAAAATCTGGAATATTATAGCTTGTAATTCACAAGGGTACACATTTTTGGTTACATAATTTGCTTTTGTACATTTTAAGTCAAAATTATAAGTGTGCCCTTTGCTGCAAATATGTGCTCAGCACCAGTGAGGTGTGAATTTGCCCTGACCCTTGAGTTTTGCTTCCATATGTGCACTTAAGTGTTGATCAATTAGTTCCAATTTAGTACTGGTACATGTGGTGTTTGTTTTTCCATTCCTGTAATACTTCACTTAGAAGAATGGTCCCCAGTTCCATCTAGGTTCGTACCAAAGATCATCATTCTTTTTTATGGCTGAATAGTATTCCATGGTATACATATACCACATTTTATTAATCCACTCATGGACTGATGGACACTTGGGTTGTTTCCACTTTTGCAATTGTGAATAATGCTGCTTTAAACATTGAAGAGCAAGTGTCTTTTTGATAAAATGTGCCTGTTTTTTACTTTGGGTAAATACCTAGTGGTGGGATTGCTAGATCAAAAGGTGAGTCTACTTTAGTACTTTGAGGTATCTCTATATTACTTTCCATAGAGTTTGTACTAGTTTGCAGTCCCACCAGTAATGAATGAGGATTCCCTTTTCTCCACATCCATGCCAGCATCTATTGCTTTGAGAATTTTTGACATGAGCCATTCTCACTGGAATTAGGTGACATCTTGTTGTAGTTCTGATTTGTATTTCTCTGATAACTAGAGATTTTAAGCATTTTTTTCATGCATTTATTGGCCATCAGACTATGTTCATTTGAAAAGTTTCTGTTCACGTCTTTTGTCCACTTTTTAATGGGGTTATTTGATTTTTTTCTTGCTGATTTTTTTGAGTTTTTTGTACGTTCTGGTTATCAGTCCTTTATCAGATGTATATCTCCTTTTATATAGGTTGCCCATTTACTGTATTGATTGTGTCCTTGGCTGTACAGAAACTTTACCTTGATTAGGCCCCATTTGTTTATTTTGCTGTTGCCATGATTACTTATAGTCTCTTCTTCATAAATTATTTCTATAGGGCAATATCTATGAGTTTTTCCAGAAGTTTCTTCTAGAATTGTAGTATCATGCCTTGCACTTAAGTCTTTTATCTGCTATGAATTAATTTTTTTGTGAGTGGTGAGAAGTATAGGACCTGTTTCAGTCTTACATGTGGCTATCCAGTTTTTACAGCACCATTTATTGAATAAGTATATGTTTTTGTCTATATTATCAAATGTCAGATAGGAATATGAATGTAGTTTCATTTCTGAGTTCTCTGTTCTTATCCATAGGTCTATGTCTGACAGTCTATTTTTGTGCCAGTACCATGCTGTTTTGGTTACTATAGCATTGTAGCATAGTTTGAAGTCTGGTAAAGTGATGCCTCCTGCTTTGTTCTTATTACAACATGGTTGCATTGGCTATTTGGGGTTTTCTCTGGTTCCAGATGAAGCATAGAAGTGTTTTTTCTAGATTTGCAAAAAATGACAATGGAATTTTAATGGAGATTACAATGAATCTGTAAATCACTTTGGATAGTATAGCCATTTTAACAGTGTTTATTCTCCCAATTCCTTCTGTTTATATCTTTGATATTTTCCTTCAGTATTTTTTAGTCCTCCTTATGGATATCTTTCACTTCTTTGGCTAAATATACTCCTAGTTATTTTATTTTATCTTATTTATTTTATTTTGTTGTTGCTACTGTAGAAAGTATTGCATCTTAATTTGATTCTCAGCTTGATTTTTGGTGGCATATAGGAAAGCTACTGATTTGTGTACTTTGATTTTGTATCCTCAGGACCCCCTGAAGAAGTTGCCTGGATCCTTTCATAACAGAGACCTCTTTGTTCTAGTCCAATCCAGGGTTCAGGGCCGCTGCACTCCAGGGGTGAAGTGCAGGCTTTAAGTTCCAGGGTGTGTCTCGGGAAAGCCAGAAGTCAATCAGTTCTCTCCCCTGTCTGGTGCAGAAAGTGGCTGGGGGAACAGAAACATAAGCCATGGGACTGTGAACTCTTTGGCTGTAGACAACTGATCATCTTATTTTCAGGAGTGGGAGGAGATGCATGTGAATTGGGGGCACAGGAGAGAGAGAACAGGTGAGGGGAACAGGTAGGGAAGATGGACATTCCAATCAAGAAAACAGCACCAACAATGAGCAGGAGATGTAAGAGTTTAGCCTGTTCAGATAATATTATGGGTTGAACTGTATCTACTTCCCTCATCCTAAAAGGTACGTTGGAGTCCTAATTCCCCTTACCTCATAATAAGATCCTATTTTTAAATAGGGTCTTAAAGAGGTAATAAAGTTAGAATTTAATCATTAGGGTGGGCCCTAACTCAGTATGATATATATCCTTTAAAAAGGGGAAAATCTGGACACAGAGATAAACTAGCATAGATAGAAAATGTTATAAAGAGACATGGGCAGTTGGGCGGCACTTGTGGCTCAAAAGAGTAGGGTGCTGGCCCCATATGCCAAAGGTGGCAGTTTCAAACCCAGCCCCAGCCAAAAAAAAAAAGACATGGGCAGAATGTCATGTGAGGACAAAGGCAGGGATTAGAATTATGCTATCACATGTGAAGGTGTATCTGGGCCTACTAGAAGCTGGAAGAGGCAGGGAAGGATCCTTTCCAAGTATCTTCAGAGGAGGCATGTCTCTGTTTTGTGGCAGCCCCAGGAAAGTAATACAGATGGTTATTGGAAATGCAGGGTCAAAACCATGCTAAGGGCATTATATTTTACTATATAGGCAACACTTAAATGGGAGAAAAAATTAAATCAAACATTGATCTATCAAAGGTATTAATAAAGAGAGTAATAGCATAATAATATGTGTCCAAAGAGGTACATTTGAAAGTGCTCTGGAAATAGTAAGCTTCTATAAAGTTGAAGTTATCATTAGTAAAGACATTTTGGAAATAGTGAATTAGAAAAATGTATATGAGCTGTGACAAATAAGTTTGCACTTACGTTGGCTGTACTGTACAAACAACTTGGTAAGGTTATATAACCTTGGTATATCAGTGTCTCACCATCATGTTCATGTCCAGCTGTGGTGGTGCCTTGCTGAGAATTCTCTATGATTGCTACGTTTTTTGTGTAGTGTCATGAGAATGTTAGAGCTTGAATTAAAGCAATGAATAAGCATTCTTAAATTTCTTCATAAACTTGGCAAGAGTGAAATCAGGGACATGTTAGTCTAAGTTTAGGGCAAAATGCCATGACAAAATTCAAGGTACAAATGGATTAAATATTTTTCTGAGGGGAGAAAAAGTGTCACTGATGATGAGAGGTTGAGGAGGCCAGTAATAAGCAGAACTGATAAAAGCAAAACTATGTCAAATTGTGTGTCAGAATAGTTGGTTGACTGTGAGAAACAACAGACTAAGTAATCATAGATAGAAAAATAGAAAAATTTTACTTTAAATCTTGGCATGAGAAAGATGTGTGCAAAATGGTACCATAGGAGCTGATGAACAAAACAGGAGAGTCAAAATTTACCAAGACCTTTTGGAGATGCAGGACAATGTTTTGGATCATATTAACACCAGTGATGAAATATGAGTGTACAAATAGGACCTGGAACAAAGCGTCAACATGCACAATGGAAATCAGCCAATTCTTCATAGCCTTCATAAAAAAGTCCTGACTATACAAATCACAAAGTCAGAACAATGTTGCTAACCTTTCTGATATCAGAGGAGTTATTCATTATGAATGTGTACCAACTAGATAAACATTTAACTGAGTTTACTATTTGGAAGTGCTGAAAAGACTGCATGAAAAATATGAAAATGATCTGAACTTTTTGCCAACAACTCGTGGCTCTTGCATCATGACAGTGCACCAGCTCACATCACACTGTCTGTAAGGGAGTTTTTAACCAGTAAACAAATAACTGTATTGGAACACCTTCTCTGTTCACCTGATCTGGTCTCCAATGACTTTTTTCTTTGCCCAAAGATAAAACAAATATTGAAAGAAAGACCTTTTTATGACATCCAGAGCATCCAGGGTAATATGATGATAGGTCAGATAGTCATTCCAGAAAAAGAGTTCCAAAATTGCTTTGAAGGGTGGGGTAGGATCTGGTGTTCACACCTTGCTTCCCAAAAGGAGTACTTTGAAGGTGACCATAATGATATTCAGAAGTGAGGTCTGTGTATGTAGCACTTTTTCTGGGATGAGTTCACAAACTTAATTTCCAGACCTTGTATAATTCTGTAACAGGGCCCAATTAGGGAGATTTTGTAGTATTTCAGGGATGGAGTAAATGGCTTTATACTAAGGTAGCTGTCATTAGAATGAGTTGGAAAAGGTGGTTTTCAGAAACATTATGTAAGATTACCTAGAGAATTTTGTGACTGATGTGTGGTTGATTTTGAAAGAGATCTAAGTTAGAAATGCCTCAAAGTGATTTAAAATTTTTGGCTACAGGGTAATGATTAGCCAGAATATTGGTTAAAAAGAAAAACTATATTTGGAGAAAAGTTAATGAGTTCAGTCCTGAGGACATTGAGTTTGGGAGACCTTTGGAACATTTAGCTTACCACCTAAGAAGTGAATTTGGGAGAGACTGGAATTCAGAATTCTTGTTATTTCTTCCAGGCACTTTCAGTTGATCACAGTGGCTATGAGAGGAGCTACTGGAATTCTAAGGTTCAGAGGGAATCACTTATAACATAGAAGGGAGAATTGATTATACTGGAAAGTGAAAAATGACCTTTTATATTCAACAAACATTTTTTTCAAGCTCCAATATTATGATGATAGTATTAGTTACACTGTGGATATTTAGAACATATGAATTGCTTCTAACTATGAATTTCTTTTGTATGTACATTATGGGTTATTTGTTTATTTTTTCTGTGAAATGTGTTTTAGACATGTGATAAATCAAGGCGAACAAGTAAAAGTAATTATTTTTGTGAAGCCAGATCTGAAGCAAATAATAAGGCCAAATGTTGGGATTTACAGTTAAAGAAATTTTTAAGCTTGAAAATTGTGAAGAGTCATATAAACAGGAAAATATTTCTAGGCAAATTCCCAAGGATACTGGGCTTATAGAACTATTGGAATCACAGGAGGATACTTACTGATACTGGGTACTTTGCTTAAATTATTATGTTTGAAAAATTTAAATTCTTATCATTCAGCATCTATCATTCAGTTATAAACTAACCAAATCATCAAGGTAGTTTAGCAAGTTGAAGCTGTCTGGGATCTCCTTGTTGGCCTGAGGTACCTTCTTACCTGAAGAATGACTGATGGGCACTCTTTGAAGTCCAAAAATAGGATACTGTAATGAGTGAGCATCCACTCTTGCAAACTAAATTACTCTCTTGAGGCAGACTTTTAAAAATTCTATCATTTGTCTCTTTGGATGGCTGGCAGCAAAGTCTGAAAAATACAGGCAGAGTTCCATCTGCATACAGAGATGATACTCTTCTGCTTATGACCAAAATCCAGAAAGCCTCTGCTCAGTGGGAGAGGGAGGACACAACATGCTGTAAGTAAAACAGAAGGCAGACTGCTTTTCACCAGGGGGGAATGTGAGGTGGAGAAAGAGGAGGCAGGTGTGGTTCTGATTTTCCACTTTCTAAGCTTTGGCTCCGAGACAGAGAGTTGCATGTGTTAAGTGGATGTAATATGGTGAGTAGAGGGAGGTGTCCTCACACCTACCCTTCCCACCCATTCCCCTCTCCTGACATAGTATTTAGTATTCTGGAAAATGTTAGCCTTGGGTACAGCTAAACTGACCAGGTAATCCTGTAGGGAAGCACAGATATCCCTGAGATTTTTTCCTCATTTGCCTTTGGTTCCCTTGAGATACAGGTGGATCTCAGAGGAGAGCTTCCTGCAGCATGTACTTAGAATTTGGTCTATCAGTGGTCTTCAACTGGGGTGGTTTTTTCTCTTCCTCTACTCATCTACTCACTGGGGACATTTGAGGGTATCTGGAGTCTGGTTGTCATCAATGGGGAAGGGAGGTGTACAGAGTGCTGTTATTGGCATGTAGCAGGTAAAGAACAAGGATTTTGATAATTGTCCTACAATGCACAGGACAGCCTCCCCACAACAAAGAGTTATCTTGCTTCAAGTGTTAGTGGTACTGTGGTTAAGAAATCCTGATGTAAAGAGTCCAATCAGAGCTTAAGGAAACAGTGACACCTCCATCTCCCAACCCAAGTAGGTAAGTCTGATGGGATATGTGTCAACTTTAATGGGCTAAAGGATGCCCAGATAGCAGAAACATTATTTCTGGATGTGTTGTGAAGGTGTTTCTGGAAGAGATTAGTATTTGAATTGATATACTGGGAAAAGAAAATGATCATCAATGTGGGTGGGCCTCACATATAGAGGATGTGAACGGAACAAAAAGGCAAAGGAAGGAAGAATTCCCTCTCTCTGCTTGAGTTGAGACTTTCCTCTTCTCTCTGACATGAGTGTTCTCTGTTCTTTGCCTTTGGCCTTGCACCATCACAACACCCACTCCCAATTCTTGGGCTTTTAGAAAAGGGCTGGGACTTACACCATTGGCTTCCCTGATTCTCAGGGGGTTGTGGGGGTGGCCTAGAGCATTTAGTGATCTCCACCTGCAGTCTTGCCTCTGGACCATCAGTCTCCCCTTCACCCACTTTCCATACTGACTTCCCTGCCTTCTTATCTTTTCTGCTCCTTTGGGGCACTCTGTGTTGCTTCTGAGTGGGAGCATTGGAGTGGTGGAAGCGGATTGCTTCTCTCCAAATTTCCTGGGAAAAGCTGCTCAGAAGTTGCCCCTAATCCTCTATCTTGGAATCCTCCAGTTTTCTTATAAATTAGAAAAGAAAATGGTTTCAACTGAAAGATATATTTATACTGTATTTTACATGTACCTTTGTAGTTAACTTTACTAGTGTTTTTTATTTCTTTGAATGGATTCAGGATTGTGTTTACTGTTCTTTTGTTTCACCCTGCAGGACTTCCTTCTTTTTTCTTATAGGTCTGCAAATTCTGTCAATGTTTTATATGGAAATGTCTTAATTTCTTCTTAGTTTTTGAAGTGTTGACTTTTGTGGATATTTCATTCTTGCTTAGCGGTCTTTTTATTTCAGCATTTTAAATATGGCACTTCCATCCAGCTTACATTGTTTCTGATGAACAGTCAGCTGTGAAATGTGTTAAGGATCATGTTTATAGGATAAGTCATCTCTCTTCCTGCTTTGAAAGCTCTTTCTTTGTCTGCATTTTGACAGTTCAATTATGTTGTATCTAGGTATCAATCTCTTTGAGATTATCCTACTTGTAGTTTGTTAAGCTATCTGTAGGTGGGGGTTAATGTTTGCTGTCAAATTTTAGATGTTTTTAGTCATTATTTCTTCAAATAATTCTTTCTGTCAGTTTTCTTTATTTCTTTTTCTTTTCTTCTTCGTTTTTTCTTTTTTTGGGTATGCTTATTATGTATTTGTTAGCATGTTTGATGCTCTGTGAGGCCCTTTTCCTTCTTCTTCTTTTTCTTTTTGCTTCTCACACAGGATAATCTTGATCAGCCTATCTTCAAGTTTATTGACTCTTCTTTCTGCCAGCTCAAATATGTTGTTGAGTCCTCTTGTGAATTTTTAAATTACGTTATTGTACTTTCTAACTCTAGAATTTCTATTTGATTCCTTTAAAAATAATTTCTGTCATTTTGTTTATGGTCTCAGTTTGATAAAATATTATTCTTAAGCTTTTATTTATTCTTCAGACATAGTTTTCTTTCTTTCTTTCTAATAGCTAATTTAAAATCATTGTCTAGTGATTCTACAACCTGGCTTTCCCAAGTGACAATTTCTATTGCTTTTGTTTGATTTCTTTTTCTTTTTCTTTTTAACAAGTATCGGAGTCTTTTTCTGTCTTTTTCTCGTTTCTCAATGTTTTATTGTTGAAAACTGGACATTTTAAATAATTTAATCAGGCAATTCTGGAACTCATTTCCCATCTTTAAGATTTGTTTTTATGGCTGTTGCGATAGAGCTGCTGGCTTTAATTGTTTAGTGACTTTCCTGAATTAATTTTGTAAAGTTTGTATTCATTACCATGTGTGGCCACTGAACTCTCTGCTTGATTAGATTGTACCAAGCTCATAATTGGACAAAAATTCCCTTAATGCTTTACTCAGTGTGCCTCCAAACCTTTGTTAAGAGTCTCTGTGTGAAAACTGGAGCATGCCTTTACTTTTCTGGTAGTTTAAAACTCTGCTTTAGCTTTTATTTTGTTTGTACAACCTGAGATGAGAAATTAGGACTGTTTCAGGTCTTTTCTGGCAATATTCTATTCTGTGTTCTTTAGTGTTATGGTCAGTCAGGTGTGTCCACAAGAGAAAACACAGAAAAGACACAGAAAAGCAAAGTTAGTGTCCTTACAGGTCTTAGAAACTGGAGGCATGGCTTCCAAGCAAGGCCAAATGAGGAACCAGTCTTTGGTAAACTCACAAAGTAATAGATGTGAGATGTTTTCTCTCCTTCAATTTACCATATAATATCTGTTCCTCAGTCTCTGCTCCTAAAGATAAAAAATGTCCAGTGTCATAAAGAAATTTACCCTAATTCATCACTTCAAGGTGGTACCTCCTTGCATACAATAATGCTCATTTATTTCTCTCTATGTAACATGTTTTAACAGCCTTACTGAGATAATTTGGATTCCCTTCTAACTCACATAAGGGATTCCAATAATTAAAATACATCAGATGAGGTGGAAAAAATGAGGGATTCCAACAATGAAAATATATCAGGTGAGGGTTTCACGGTTTGACTAGTCATGGGGGAGGCTTGGGCTTTGTCTTCACAGCTTGGGCATCCATTACTGAGCTAGTCCCATAGCTTTGCCAAACAGGGGGAAAATATTGAGATGATTGAGGTGTCTGTCATGTCTCTCTAATAATCCTCTTCAGATTATTTCTTATTCCATTTATGTTTAAGGCTACTAGCACTATGTAAAACCTTTCTCTTTCCACCTAACGTGTAACTTGTTCCATCCAAATAGGAAACTAGAAATAATTTTGAAAATAGATCTATCAAAATTTCAAATTAATGCTATAGCCAAACTCAAAACCTCTTGTGCAAACCATGTTTTGCAATTGCCAATGAAAGCGGTGGGAAGTGCCAGCTGTTCGAGAGGATCTAAGGCATACTTACCCTTGATTGGCATTGTTATTTGTTTCTAATCGCTCTGGGAAGTGGTGCAGTGGAAAAAAGTCTGTGAGGAAATGTGCCAGAACAGCTTAGGGAGCCTCTGGGAACAATCAAAGGAAGCTAAGCTGAAAGAATCCTGATATTCCTTCAGGACACTGTACTGCATTTCTCAGCTATCATAATCACTTCACAAACAGGAGACCTGTTTTCTTCCACTTCAGATATTATGTGGGTTTGCATTCACAGATTATCTCCACCAGAATTTTAAATGCTTCATGTGAAATGCTTGCAAAGGAGTGATTATCACTGGGGTATCCTGTATCTGGACAATGTCAAAGCAAAATTTCCCTAATTTTGATAAATGTCCAAAGTTTGAATTTGGTGAAAGACATATGTACAATGATTCAAAGGGAAATAAAGACCATTTACTGACATAATGGTCATATAGCTATGGGTCCTTTAAATTGTTCCCTAAAAATATACAGTGAATATTAAAGAAATCCTTCAAAAGTAATTTTGGAAGAACTATTATGATATCAAGTGCAGTATTTTAATTTACTTAATATAATGATTCAAAGGAGCATACATTTTAAAAAATTTTTCCTACAAAATCTATTTTTTAAAAAGTTGTATTTGTCTATATGCTGATGTGTGCATTAAAGTGGAAAACAAAAAGAGTCTGGGTCATACTTAGTTAAGAATAAAATTCTAGGGGCTGTGCCTGTGGCTCAAAGGAGTAGGGCGCTGGCCCCATATGCCAGAGGTGGCAAGTTCAAACCCAGCCCTGGCCAAAAACTGTGAAAAAAAAAAAAACAAAAAACAATTCTAATCTCTTTGTTCCTGTAACTCCTGGAACAAGTTACTTAACCTTCTGAGTCTCAACTTTTTTCTTCTTGTGAGGTTGTTGTTTTAAATACTTAATCATATTCAATAAAATCATTTGTGAAAATATTAGCCTAATACTTGATACAAATGGGCACTTGATAAAAGTTATTTTGAATGAGTCTAATCCTTATTGCTCTTCTGTCCTCACCTTCATGGATAATCTAAATGGCAAAGTGGAAGTCTTGTTTCAAATCACCTTTGTAATTATAGAGTAACTCAATGTTCTTATTTACTATCAACTGTTGCTTTCAGAAAGCATACTTCTAGGCCTTTGAAAAAGGGGGGGGGAAGTAGAAAAAGTCATATTTCCAGTATTTACTAAGTTTGTGGAGTTAGGAAGGCAAATATTTATTAGTATCTAACTCATATTGTTAGTGGAGCATGGTATATTGTTTTGTAGATAATCTGCTACACAGGAACCCCCTTGCCAGGCTCTTTGCACACTGCTGACAGTGGAGAAACCTCCTTTCCACGGTCTGTATCTTTCCATTTGGAAAGACTTTCTTAAGAATAAAACTCTTGGTGGCTCTCCCAGTCAGTGCTTTCTTGATGATTGGTGAGTTTGGAAAAAGGAATTTTGCATATGTAGCCTAATTCTTTCCTTTCCTAAGGGTCTAACTGTACAGAGCACACATTGTTCTATGACCATTATTCCTTTCCAGTGGGGAGGTCTGCAATCTTCAGCAATGCCTATAACTGAGTGGTAATTCTGTTTGAGGATCCAGTATCTGGAAGCTCATGATTACTGAACACTTAAGCCACATCCTTGAATCCACTAGTACTAAAAGTTGTTTTGTTTTACTTCTGCCTAAATCCTGCATTAATTCCTCAATCATTTCTAAAGTTGGGAAGGGAAAAGGTAATTTCATTTATTAGCTTTTTAAAACCTCGATGTACAGGTAACCTACATAACTGCTATCTTGATAGCCTCTATCTGCCTAATAACAGAATTGATAAATCCTACAGTTATTTCCATATATTTTCAGAATTGTGTCTCACAATGTCCACATTCTAGATGTTATTTGGTGCTCCATCTTATTCTTATGTTCTAGCTCCCAGATATGTAGAATTGCTACCTGAGAAAGTTAATTACTGTTGCTGTACATTATGGTTTACTAGTTTACTTCAAGAAAAATATCCCCTCAAACACTATTTTTCTTAGAGCTATAGCTGGTGAGTTGCCAAAATGTTCTAAGGTTCCAGGCAGTAGCAAAAAGAATGACTTTCTCCTCAATTCTATGCCTCAACTTTTCCAAATTTGGGGTGCCACAAAACCTCTTCAGAATCATTGTTGCAAAATTGCATAATAACTCTTTGGACCTCACTATTTATAGATGTTTAAACATAGAATAAACATTCTATTGGGAACAGACATAGGACCCCTGCCATCTTTTTCCTCTCCTGGTATAAAACTTAAATCCCAAATTCCCTTATCTTATCCAGCTTACAAAATGCAAACTCTTATGAATATCACTTGCTAGAAATGTTTGTCTGGGTTGTGGGTGTTAGTGTTAGTGTGAGGGTTGACAGATGCTGGGCTGGTGACAGTCAGTAAGAGTCTTTTTAAGTAAGGTGAATTTCTTATTAGCAGTATGAGATTGGATCATGTTTTTCCCCATTCAGCCAATATATATATTTTAAGTGAGGCATTTAGTCTATTACTTTCAAGTTTAATATTGACATGTGAGGTTCTGTTCCTGTCATAATGTTAATTGTTATCTAGTTGCTTTGTGTTTTTTTCTTCTTTGACTGTGTCTTTGAGTTCAGTTGAGTTCTTTGGTGTTGCCATTTGATTTCTTTCTCTTCCTCATTTGTTGTTTTATAAGCTCTGTGAGTTTTATGTTGCTATGTGTTTTCATCAAGGCAGTGTATCAAGCTTCTATTTCCATGTGTAGATCATGTTTTATTCCTTTTGCATCTCACTCAATAGAAGAGAGTTATAAGCAGCCTCACATCTTTCTTTCATGCATTCAGAGCAGTCGTGGTCAAGAAAAGGTTTTGTGCTGTAACCAGGGCCTTATCTTAAGGTTCTGGCTCCTGTTTCCACATCTGATAACAAAATAATGATAAGAACATCTCCTTCATGGAGTTCTGTTGAGCATCAAACAAAAAGAATGTGGGAGAACAATATGCAAACTATAAATGGCTATAAAAATTTTAAATATTTTTCCTAAAAGCAAAAAATATAAAATTTCAGTCAACACTTTTCTGGATTGAACAAAATGATCTATTTCTCTATTCTCTTAAATATTTTGCCATTAAACAAAGCATACAGTGGAAATCTTAGCTCCTTTGGCAAATTAATTGACCTGGGATAAAATATTTCATCTTTGTCCCTTGTATGCTACTTGTGAAAAGTGCCAAAATCTTCAAATTTTATTTTTTAAATTTTTATTTGTTTATTTATTTATTTATTTATTTATTGAGACAAAGTCTCAAGCTGTCACCCTGGGTAGAGTGCTATGGCATCACAGCTCACAGCAACCCCAAACTCCTGGGCTCAAGGGATTCTCCTGCCTCAGCCTCCCACGTAGCTGGGACTATAGGCACCAGCCACAACGCCCAGCTATTTTTCTTTCTTTGTTGTTGTTCCAATTGTCATCATTGCTTAGCTGGCCAGGGCTGGGTTCAAACTTCCCAGCCTCGGTATGTGTGGCTGGTGCCCTACCCACTGAGCCCCAGGTCCTACCAGAATCTTCAAATTTTTACTGAGATAACAATGGAAAATAGAGTTGCAAAGTAGAGTGGTATGGAGTCCCAAGAAAACAAGGGAAACACAGCAGAAGGTGTAACTAACCTCTTTGTTAGAGTTAAAAGTTCACAGTAATTTTTTGCTCTTTCCTTATATTTGGCATGATAAGGCATAAGTCAGACAAGACTTTAATTACATATTAAATGAGTGCTGATATATTTATTTGTAAAGACTATGTTATTACAGTAATAAAAATTTTCAACAGGAAATATGTCTTTTTAAAAATTGGATGTTAATAAGTATTGTTATTTATGGAAATATTACTACATGTGAAATGTTTAATTGTATTTATGTATCTGCTCTATCCTATGAAGTTCACAGAATTTTAAAAATTAATCTTTCTTTCCACATTTAGGGTCTTTTGACATCTTCAACTGCTCCAAGACATCCACTATACTATGCTCTAAATTGAACGACCACCATTTTTTTGAGACTATCTTTCCTGCATTTGCCACATACACAATTTTAGGCATAATGGGTAAAAGCCCTGTACTTTTCCTGTAAATATACACACAACTCTCAATTATTCATTCCAATGAAGAGAAGTAATAACAAATTTGTGGCAAATGCAGGTTTAGATGTAATGGGTCAATTTATTTTCTTTCTTCATGAAGGCTTTCTTATTAGAGGCACAATTTCAAGAAGTGCTCCCATAGCCCCTTTTAAAGCATTTGAAATAAATCAACAAAAGCAGATTTAAAGTTCACATGAATGAATACTCAATAGTTTGGTAAAAATAGTGTACTTGTCACTGCTCAAGATGTGTAGAAACACTGTTCCTAAACACTGAATTTGTAGCTGAAGAACAAGAAGGTTGAGGGTAGAGGGTGGGATCTGGTAGGATACTTTTGAGAGTTAAGTTTTCTCTTTATTTATTTATTTATTTTTTTACTTTGTAGAGATATGGAAACAAGGTTTCATTTCTTCTGGTCTAAAAGGGAAAATATTTAGACATATGGGTCACAAAACTCACTTATGCTCAAAATATTTCCTTAAAGCCATGATTAAAATATCTCTGGCATTACAAAATCCCGGAAAAACTGAGTGTACTCTTCTGATTAGACCTGAGACAGTGTCCCAGTAGTCCTGTCATCCCCCCTTCACCTGGCGGAGGCACATCCTTGGTACAGTATGTGCAGCACTGTTTGGCTGCTGTTTGATTGCTGACAGAGTCAGCTGCACATGTGGGCTGGCCACAGGGGGCCTGGGCCCACAGTACACAGAGTGAAGTTTTCCACTCAGTATTTAGTTTGGCCTGATCTGTGTAATGTTTTGCCAAACCTGAAAACTCCTGTCAGAAGTCACTCATCGCTGAATGGGAAATATTCCACATACTGTTGTTAGAAAACTCTGATATTTCACTGTAAACTTGGCAAGATGTCCTTTTGGCCAGACCCAAATATGAAGAAGCCAGATGTTTCTTTGTGGAGAACGTATTAGCTATGGCTGGTACTTGTACTAATAAAAGTATTTCAGGTTGTGGTGTTGGCCAGGTTTATCCACTTAAAAAATGACAAACTCATAAATGTAGCACTGAAAAGCCCTCCACTTAAAAACAAGGAAGCCAATCTACTCCAGCCCAGCAGCAAAGTAGAATATAAGATGTGGTACAGGATGTTATCTTAGAAGCAGAATTTTGTATTTGGGTCTTATAGTCTTAGGGGGTTAGCATAGTGTTCTTCTACAAAATGAACATGACTCCTTAACACATATACCTGTGCCAAGGGTGTTGCTATCTTGGCAAAGACATCCAGGCCTATAGTTCCACAGGTGTGATAAGAATGTATTGGTTTTGAATTTCTATTCCTTTGCCCAGCTCTCTCATTCTTCTAATGCACTGTGTGTATGGCAAGTGAAGTTCACAAATTAAATGAATAGTACATAAGTTTCTTTATGTCTAGCATTGCACAGGGTACACACAGTCATGACCTGTCATTCCCTTCTGTAAATAATCTCCACTCATACTTTTGGAATTTGTACACATATAAATGGAATCATATGGTATGTACTTTTTTGAAGTCTATTTTTATTCAAAATTAAGTTTCTTAAATGCATCCATTTTACTGTAAATAGCAATAACATCATTTTTCATCATAGTGTTATGATGTTTTACTGAATATGGCAAAATTATTGACAAATTCTACCTAAATGGACATTTAGGTTGTCTCTAATTTTAAGCTATGATACCTCATGCTTCTATGATTATGCATTTATAGCTTCTGATGAAAATTTATGTGAGTTTTTGCTAGGTATCAAACTAAAAGTAGAATTGTTGAGTCATAGGATGTGTGTATTTTAGTTGTAGAAGATACTGCTGAAAAGTTTTCCAAATCAGTTGTGTCTTCAGTCAGCAATACATGAGTTTCTCTAGATTGTTACCAATACTTGGTATTGCCTGTGTTGCAAATTTAAGCTACTCATAGTTGTGAAACCCATTTCCCTTATGTCTTAGTTCATTTTGTGTTACTACAAAGGAATACATGAGGCTGGGTAAATTATAAGAGGTTTATTTGGCTCCTTCTGCAGGTTGTACAAGAATCATGCTGCCAGCATTTGCTTTGAGTGAAGGCTTTAGGGAGGTTCTTGTCAATGCAGGAGGGAAAGGAGGAGCAGGGGAGAGAGGTAGCAAGAGGTGGGGGTGCCTGTCCTTTTAAACAGCCATCTCTCAGGTGAACTAATAGAGCCAGAGAACTCACTGGTTACTATAAGATTGATATCAAACCAAACATGAGGGATCCACCCCCATGATCCAAACCCCTCTCACCAGGCTCCACCTCCAATGCTGAGGATCATATTTCAATATGAAATTTGGAGCGGACAAATATCCAAACCTTATCACGTGATGACTAATAAGGTTGTATAATTTTTTCATGTTTAATAGTCATTTATTGGTTTATGGTCCCACCTCTTTTAATGATTCCTCCAGTTTTCCATTGGGATCATTTATTTCTTATTGGTTATAGGTGCTCCTTGACTATACAGAATCAAATACTTTGTTGATTCTCCCATCTGTGCCTTTCTAGACTCAAAATGGATCTCTTGATGAATAGGTGATTGGTGGTATGTATGTGTCCTCTTTAAGATATCTTTTGCCTATACCAAAGTTATGAAAATACTCTTCTAGATATCTTCCAGAAGCTTTATCCTTTTATGTCTACCATCTATCTAGAATTGGTTTTTGAATATGAGATGAGGTAAGTGTTAAGTCTCATTTTTTTCCCATATGGAAACCAATTGGTTCCAAACCATGTACTGAGATTATCTTTCTTTCTCCCATTGCTCTTAAGCATAACCTTGTCATAAATAAAGTGTCTATGTGCTTTTGAACTCTCTATTCCATTTTCATTGTTCTTTTTATCCATCTTTTTGCCATTACTGCACACTAATAGTTGCTGTGACTCAATCTATGATTTTCTGTATTGTAGATTATTCAAATTTGTTCTTCATTGGAGCTTGGAAGGGTATTTTTATACTTTTGAATTCCCATAAAAATGTTAAAATCTGATTATACCTTTTCATAGATAAAACTTGCTGAGGTATTTGTTGGGACAGCATTTTATTTGTAGATCAATTTGGGGAGAATGAACATCTGTACAATCTTAACTTTCAATCCACGAACATGAATTATTATCCCTCCATTTATTTTATTTTACTTAACTTTTCCTAATAAAATTTTCATTTTTTTAAAAGTCATATATCTTTTGTTAGATTTGTTCCTGGATATTTTGTATTTTATAATGATTGCCACAGGTTGGGTTTTTCAGAAGCAGATAAGAAAAATTTGGTGAACAGGCTATTTTTAAGGGATTAAAACCTGTGGAAGGGAGGAAACAGAAGCAGGATTGGCCAGAGGAAAAAGTCAAACTGCAGAGCAGTGTGGCAAAGCCTCACCCAATCCCAGATAGTGCTCAGGAACACGAGGATGTTCTTGGTGGGCTGAAATGGTCAGAACTAATGTTCTTGCAGCAATTAGTCAGATGGTATAGACTTCTCCAGAAGAGTATTTGCTTTTGAGGTGGCTTTTTGCAGTTGATAACAAACCTTGAAGGAGCTCATAGAACTTCTGTATTGCCCCAGCAGGCAGGACTTATGTTCACTGTAGGTAACCCTCTGTGGTATGTCCATCACCAAAAACCTCTTATGTTGCTCAAATGTACTTCTTCATGTAGTTTGGGCAACAGCTCCTTTAGGACTCTGGTAGACCTGTCTTCTGAAGAAACATAGAAAAGGAATTTAATAGGGAGAACTACGCCTGCCATCAGTGTGGATGGTGCCGGGCTGATAATCATTGTTTCCTCTGCCCCCTACTTCTACCCACCGACTATTCTACATTTCTTTCTTCCCAACTGTTCTAGATTTCCCCCTGTCTCAGCAGTACCTCAGTTTATCTTAATGGCTGATCTGTAGGAGTCTCATTTCCTAATCTCCATGCTAGTTTTAAGCAAAAGTTGCTATCTTTGTCATAGTGGGGCAAGAGAATACCTAGAGGTTCTCCAAAGTATTACCAAGCATTACCATTAATGTAGAACAGTGGCTCTACCTCTTTCTAATGATTAGAGTCATATTCCCATTAAGATGGTGACTTCTTGTCTGTTGGTCCTTGGCTATAGTTTGGAGTTAAATTAGACTTCTCTTTTGAGCCCCCTAACACTGCAGAGATCAAAGCTGCATGGATGGGAATTATAAAGTTCCCCAATGGTTCATGGAGAAAGATAACAAGTAGGGCTATTTCCCATTCTGAAGGTTGTCTATTTGCTTTGATTGTTGTGTCCTTAGCTGTGCAGAAGCTTTTCAGCTTAAGAAGGTCCCATTTGTTTGTTTTTGTTGATGTTACCATTGCTGATTTTTCATAAAATCTTTCCCCAGGCTAATATCATCTAGAGTTTTTCCCATACTTTCTACATTATTTCTTATATAATGTGTAGCCATTTAGATTTATTTGCATATTTATACTTTCTATTATTCATTATTCAATTTTCATAACGATTACAGTTTCCAATCAATTTCTCCATCTTGCCATCTACTTTTTGAAAACATTAATCCCACTTGTGTGAGAACTCCAATGTCTGGATCACCTCATTTAACTCTCTCTCCTATAAGTCTAATGATTTTGTAAATCAGATGCTAGCTATGTCTAAAAAATATAGAAATAATTTTAAACTTTTGCCTAATGTTATCTTTCTCTGGAGAGGATTTAATGTTAATCTGACTGGCATTTAGACCAGAAACAGATCATCTTTACCAAATCTAGGACTGAGTTAGTTCAAACTGAATTTTTAAAAGAGCTTTGCCCCTAATCCTGAAGTCTGGTCCTTTCAAAGTCTTTCTGAAGGTCTGGGTTGTTTATTAGGGGCTTTCTTCTTTAGGGGCCTTTGAACTCCACTTTTTTTAAGGCTCATTAGAATGTTGAAAACTCAATTCAGGTTTTCAGAGTCATTTTGCTTTATTTCTGTCCTATTGACCTGGCCCTTCTTATAGCCTAACAAGTGCCTTGAGGGGAAAAGCATCATATATTGTACTTCCCTTATCTTCAAGATCCCAGATACTCAAACCATTCTATTTGTTGTATATTTTTAAATTTTTCTAATTGTTTCAAGTTAACCCTGTGGAAAAATTGTCATGTAATTCTTCACCAACAATGGGGCAGGAAATCCTTAGGCTTTTCCAGTGAGAGAATGTATCAGCTTTACTACTGTATTCTCAATGTCTATTTATAATCCTTGATACATGAAGGTGCTCAGGAATTTTTCAATGAGTGAAAATATGCAAGAGAAGCACAAAACATGATCCATATCCAGGGGATTTTTTTTATCTGATTAAATAACCAAGAAATAGTGAATTATTTGATGCTTGGTTTCATCTCAAGATATCTCATAGAATTTTCTTAACAACTCAGTCTCTTTTATCTTTTTCTCCCTTTGGAAAACATTTGGAATTTATTTGACACATTTATTCCTTAATCTTATGTTGTATTAATAATGCATTTGAAATATATTTGAGATGTAAGTATAAGGTCAGCTCTAGAACATAGATTTTATTATGTGTCTGTTACATTCTTCAAGCTATCTTAAGCAGTATTAATTGCTTCTTTAAAATACAGGACAATCAATGTTACATTCAATGAATGTATATGGAAATGCATTTTTTTAATTAAAAAATCATTATATATATATATATTTGAAGAGTTTTCTTGTTATTATTATTTCATGCAAAGCATTATGTTTATGAGCAAATGTCCAAATATACCATCAATATCATTCACAGCTGTCACCATGGCTTGGTGAAAAGAGGGCAGAATCATTAGTGATAAAAATTATGAATAATTGTTTGTTATATGCTTCCCATGTGACAGATATCATGGCAATTAATTTAAATAGATATTGCTCATATTCTTTTATAACAACCCAATTCAGAGGTACTGTTATAATCCCAATTTTTGATGGTGAAACTGAGGCAGGGATATATTAAGTCAGTACCCAAGTTTTAGAGCTAATAAGTGGAGAAACTAGGACAATGATTGTGGTAGGATGTGGCCTTAGCAAAATATGTCATACTGTCCTACTCTCCATTCCATATTCTGGTCTCTGGTCCTGGTGATGAAAGATGAACAGAGATATATGACTCATTCTCTTGTCTCATTGCCCTCAGCATAGAAACACTAAGAAAGGGACAGAATGCTTATTTTAAAGCATCTTTTCAACTTAGGCATATATAATTATCTATAGGACAAGATATTTCATAGTAAACATCAGTTGGGTAAAAAAATTATTTCCTTTATGCTATGATCTCTTTTTTCTCTGCCTTTTCCACTCGAAAATTCTGTTAAACTTAAGGAATATATAACCCAATGTTGAAAGGGCCAGAGACAAACACTAAAAGTATTAAACTGGATAAAATGCTGTTCTATAGGGATAGATTGAAATACCATGTTTCTTTAATTGGAAAGAATAAGTGTTAAGTGGATATCCTTACAGTCTAGAAAATCACAAAGGTGATTTTTTTGAGGAATAAAGATCAGCATGAAAGAATAACAACCACAATGTTTGGACTGTTTGCAGTGGTTCTCAACCTTCCTAATGCCTCCTAATGCCATGATCCTTTAATACAGTTCCTCATGTTGTGGTGACTCCCTAACCATAAAATTATTTTCATTGCTACTTCATAACTATAATTTTGCTACTGTTATGAATCATAATGTAAATATCTGATACGCAGAATGTATTTTCATTGTTACAAAGGGGTCACAACCCACAGGTTGAGAACTGTTGGTTTAGGGGAAAGGGGGAAAACCATAGGTTCTTTATCAGGCAGATTTGAGAACCATTTGTCCCAGATAGAGGTGACTGAGAAGTCTATTTTCACAGAAATTCAAAATTGGAAAAAGAGTATGTGGGAAACATGAAAAATTTGATGAGTTCCATTTTTGCTGGATTGATTATGAGAAGAGAGAAGAGACAGCGTGGAGGGGACACCCCAGCTAGGTGTATTGTCAGACAGGGTAATGCATAGCTTCATGCTAGTACAGTTTATAAAGCCTGAGCATTTTAGGAGCACAGATTCTACGAGAAGATTCAGCATGGGTCCTACTTAAGCTGAAATTCAATAAATCAAGTATTGTTCCTTACCAGATTAGGATGGTGAGAAGGAACAAAAAACCATACTTAGAAATTAGTTTGTCTCTTAAGCTTTGTTCTGTATCTTATCTGATCATAAATATAAATTTTGAAAATGATAATACATCAAAATGAAGTTTTGGGATTTTCATTTGATGAAATTTTCTAGTGAGACATACATTTCTACATTACTCTAAGAATTTTGTTCCAAAGTGCAATATGAGACAGATTCAAGCATTATATTGATAAATAATGGCAGGGGAAAGTAAATAATATAGATAAAAGCAATTAAAAACCTTCCAGTCATCATAATTATTTATTTATGTTTTTATTAAATCATTTCTGTATACATTAATGCAGTCAGGGGTACAATGTGCTGGTTCTATATACAATTTGAAATATTTTCATCAAACTGGCTAACATAGCCTTCATGGCATTCTCTTAGTTATTGTGTTAAGAAATTTATATTCTACATTTAGTAACTTTCACATGTACCCTTGTAAGATGCACTGTAGGTGTGGTCCCTCCACCCATCTTCCCCTCTCCCCTCCCCTCCCTTTCCCCTTTCCCCATATTCTTGGGGTATAATAGGGTATAATTGAGTACATTCATATGAAAGGTATAAATTAGTTTCATAGTAGGACTGAGTACATTGGACAGTCAACTGGCATACTTATTTTTCTGTTATTGCTATAAATCTCATAGTTGCTGCACCGTTTGCCAGGATATATATTTTTTCTTCTGATCAGGTTTGGCATTAATAGAAAATTGATTAATATTTTGGGCCTTTAGTCATCTTTTGAATATGATCTATAACTATTATACTTTATATTTTTCTAAGTTTATTGATACTTACGATTTGGTGATTTATTTTATTTCTTATTTATTTTTTAAGACAGAGCCTCAAGCTCTGCAGAGGTAAAGGACAGTGGCATCATAGCTCACAGCAACCTCCAACTCTTGGGCTCCTGCAAGCCTCTTACCTCAGTTTTTCTATTTTTAGTAGAGATGGGGTCTCACTTTTGCTCAGTCTGGTCTCAAACTTGTGAGCTCAAGCTATCCACCCACCTTGGCCTCCCAGAGTGCTAGGATTATAGGAGTGAGCCACCACACCCAGCCATGATTTGTTGATATTTATATTTTCATTTATAAACTACATGTATATTTAAGATATTTAACATCACAGACTGAACAATTTGAAATATTTTATTCCTTATGATCATACTATATTTCATATAAATGCTCAGAAATATTAGTAATCATTTGTTAGACACAATGATTTGTTAGACACAGTTAACTCTTAGGGTGCCTACTAGTCTTAAAAAAATAGAGCTCAAGAGTGGTGTTAATGAGAGAAAAGTTACATTGCTCCATCATGACCTTCTCCGTCTTTGGCATGAGACACACATTCTGTTAGCAAGGGACCCATTTAGAGCCTCTCTCCTTGCCTTTCATTCTGTAGTTTGGTTTATTCATGTCACAGTATTTCTTTGAAACTTCCTATCCTGTATTTTGGTTTTCTTCTAGACTTCATGGTCTCTACCTTGTTGTTATTCCTTTGATTCATGGACATTTCTGACTATGGATGGAAGCTTAACTTATGTATGGGTGAATTCTACCATGATTATTAATCATAAAATTTTAAGTGTCAGAATGTGCATTTATATTTATCTCTGCAGGGTAAGTAAACTGGATAGATGTGTATGCTCCCAGTATTGCCTTTCTGTACATGAATATACAGCCCTTTCCCTCTTACTTCTACCTCTTCTTGTTACCAAGTATTGGCCATCAATGACTTTGCAGATCCTTTAGTTGCACAATCATCTAATTGATTTAGCCCAATGAATAGGGTTGATTTGTTGGTTATACCAGAATGACATTACATAAATCCCAAATTCTTTAAGCTTGAGGTAAATTTAGTAGTTCTAAGGTTAAATCTCTCAAACTAAGGTATAAATTTACAACTTGATAGATATAAGACTTTGAAATGCTTCCATATCATTCTATTTTACAACAGCTCTTGCATTTTGAACTGTATTCCATAAATTGAAGTGAGATTTTTCTCTATGTAACTGTGACTCAATTCACAATTAAAGTCAGTCTTTCAAATAAGTTTAAGCTCTTTGTCATAGGTAATCATAGGTAATTGCTTTAAGTACTTGAATTCAGTTCACATAAATGTAGGTTAACCTAATTCTCTTAAAATGTGTGTGTGTGTAATTTAGCAAAATTATGGTAACAATTAATATCATACCAAAAATAACAATAACTTTAAAAAGTTAAAAAAAATGTAAAAAGCTAGAAAGTGAGTTCCCTCTCACACGAAAGCTTGTAAGTATGTAGATTGGGCATGTTGTAATGTGTTTGTTTCATAAAACGTTGAAGACTTAAGGTTTCTTCCAGCCTACTGTTTTTTTTTTTTTTTGTAATAGCCTCCCACCCAGAGTCATCTCATGTCTTCTCCTTTTAGTTATCGTGTTCTTATTCCAACTAGCAGGTAAGAGAAAGGAACAAAGAAGAAAGGGAAGAGGATTAGGCTACAGCCCACCCTCTTAAGGAAAGTTTCAGAAGCTTCCTCAAGAAACTTCTGTTTGCATTTTACTGACCTGAAGAACCAGGTCAGTTGGCCAGATAGGGGCTGAAGCCGAATTAAAATCAGGTATACTGTCACTGTGGGAGAAGAACAGAATTATTTGGGGAGAATAGCTAGCATTCTCAAACTTGTAAGGTTTCTAGACTCATAAATATTCTGGTTGCCTTAATTGAATTTTAGTTTTCAATTGTTATTCTCATGACCATGGAACTCCAGGCTGTGTAGAATAAAATGTTACACACTTTGATTTTAGCTCCCCTTCAGATAGCTGCTAATTATTTTAGAATCATCATAGGTTATGATTAAGAGTTGGTGAAAAGCTGTCCCCTGTCACTCTGACTTCCCTACTTTGTGAAGTAAAACAAGTACAAGATGCTTTTATGTCATCTAATTTTCAAATATGATTTGAAACCATTTGAGTTGATTCTTCTAAAATTCAATGAGAAAGTAATGAAGGAAAATGCCTTTTCTCTTCCTAAATTAATTTCAGGTAAATATTCAGGCATTATTATAATTGCCTGACACATTATAGTCACTGTGTTAAGTGCTTTACATATGTTATGTCTTATAACACTCTCGATATTTTTGCATTCATGTGGATGCTTAGAGATTTACCTCAAATCTCGAAAGTTGGAATTTAAATTCAACTCAAAAGCTGTACTTTAAATAATTATGCTGAAATTATTTTAGCCCCCTAAACTTAACACTGGGGGTTAAAAAGAGAGTTTTTCCAGTAAAACTCTATTTCTATTTTATTTTTGCTTAAAATAGTACACTAGTGCTTGCACAAACACACACACTATATGTTAGTATAATTTTTTTTTACTATCTGACTTATCAGTAAAATTGTATTTTGGATATATTTATAAGGTCACATTATAAGTTTTCACGATGAAATATTCTCAATCTTCAGTTATTACCCAGGGAGTTTTTGGCTTTGTGAAAATATATGGTACTAAAACTTTCTGCAAATCCAGCAGAAATCAACTTTATGATGATAGACTGGGTAGAAAAATTAATGGAGAGCATAAAGCCATTGCAGACTCCTTGGGTTACAAGGAGGTTAGAAAATGAATGAGTATTTGCACAAGCACTAGCTTGACTGCTTATTATACTCTGCTCTCTTCTCTGGTCACATTACATGATGTAACCCAGTGAATCCAAAACTGTATCTGCCTGGGGAGATGTGGATGACCACAGTTTCCTACTAGTCACTGCTTCTACAGACATTCAAAAATCCCCTGAAATCTGTTTGGAAATCAACCAAAGCTCAAGATTTGTTAGGGCTGTCTGCTAGAATGCTCACAGAGAGTGCTCATCTGCTGACTCTTTTCTGTGCCTGACCTCCAAGTAACCTTTCTAAACTTAAGCCTTTTGTCACACAGTCCAGTTCTCTGTCCTCACCTAAGAAATACATCATGTCTTTACCACATCATTGTTTGTTCTCAGGGACATTTGTGCTCATCATGAATTCTATTCCCCATATGCCTCTAAGAACTGGTCTTTGTTCTTGTTGTCTATTCCATGTAGGCTTATATTTATGAAACAGAACTGAGCTAATTGGTAAGCTTTACCTATGAATGAAAGGTAGAACTGATATGTCCACTCTCCTTACTCTCATAATGTATGATATTTCATCCTAAAATTTTAGTTTTATTAGATATGGCAGTTTTTGATTTAGCCCTAAAATAATTTTCTCTTAAGCATGGTCTTTGGACTACTAGCATAAGAATTACTTCAGGTGCTTATGAAAAAGATAGGATAGATTTCATTCCAAAAGTATACAAATAACATACTTGTGAGTAGGACTCAAACATAGGCATCTTAAATAAGTTTCCCAGGTGATCTGATATACACTAAATTTTAACCTTAGAGGACTCAGCACCTCGTGTCAAGCTTTTGACTTTTGTTCTTCTTTTCCTTTTGTATGAATTTTTTCCCTTTACCTTTATTTCCATCTTTCCTGTCTCCAATTATAACAGAAATTTTGGGACTTTCTGCGATCTGTAAGGAGTTTCACGTTCTGTTCTGTGGGTGTCTTTTGCCATTTGATGCTTATTTGTTCTGCGTCTTGTCATGTATGTGGAGACCTTTAAATGATTTGACGCTCAGGGCACTGCCAGGTTTCTGCTGTCCCAAAGGATCTTTCCTTTCTGCCTTCCCTGACACCACCATTTACTTCCTTTCAGACAGATATTTTAAAAATAAATGTTATGTGTTTGGATTAAGTGGCAGCTTTGTCCAGTTATAGGGTATGTGGCAAGTGTAAGGTTCTGGAATGGTTTAAAGCCATGAAATATAATAAACTTAAAATAAATAACACTTTATATTAAATACCATTGACTATGGTAAGGATTCCAATTTTTTAGATTATAGTATTTTGATAGTAGAATGCTTCATTTAAATTCTTGTGGTTTAAAGTTCAAAGGTGAATAAAAGGGAGGAAATAAAGTCTACTTTATTTAAAGTAGTAGATCTATTGAGATGGTCTGTGTTCTGTAGGAAATAAGAAAGGGTCTAGGAAGGTGTTTTGAGAGAAGGGTGTTTGCATTTTCTTACAGTACTCCAGGAGAACATTGGCACATTGATGTCTAAGGCTAGGCCTAACAAAAATGATTGTGGATGTGTTGGCTGAATCTGGCATAATAAGGTACCTGTTTCCCTGAGACAGTTGTCATAAATATTGGTCTATCAGTATAACACATCTCCTAGACTGCACATGTGATCATTGGATCAGAGTACAAATAAGTTCAAAGCTGATACAATGCAAGAGAATCCTAGAGCTTTTTGGGGACCTATTGGATAAGTGGCTCCCTTTTCGCTGTTCCTGGAATTGAGGATATGTGAGGCTAATGCTATTATAGCTATCTTATCTCTAGGAGGTGAAAGCTGATTGGATAATGCAACCAACCCAGAGAAGGGAACCCAAAGGATGGAGAAAAAGGAACCATTTTGGGGTGAAATTATTTAAACCTATACATCAAATATCACTTGAGGTAAATACAGGGTGTTCATTAAATTTAGCTAAATTAAATTTTAAACTTAATTAAACTTTATGGATACCCTGT